>NW_017306538.1:547824-550759 GCF_000935625.1 Nanorana parkeri
AAGATGTGATTGGACAGTGAATCAGCATCATTACCCCACCATGACCAATGAAAAGGAAGCTGACCCAGGAAGCAGTAATGCTAAACCTGGATTTGGCAGACATTTTACTTACAAGCAGAGGTGTGTAACTCAAGTATGGTTGGCGGAAATTACAAATGTATTGCCGGTGAATTAGGAAACATACTGTATATTTATTTTAAAGAATTTTAAAAGTCCCGGCATATACTATCCTGTTATAACATCAGCATTGTAATAGGAATATATACTAGAGTTGTTTTTCATAATGCAATCAAAGCTTACTTTAAAAAATCCCTTTTATGTAGTGAGTGCTGCCTTCTGTCTGCCCATCACTTTCATCAACTTCCTTGCTGCTTCCTTTGTATCTCCTTCCTTGCTGCTTGATGTGATGAAAACTCAATTTCTCTAGACTACACATACCATCATGGATTGCATCCAGCAAGCAATGATAATGTTACTTTGTTTAGACCTTGAGTTGTAGTTCAGAAGGCAGGCTCTGTGAGTGGTGACACAAAGAAGTGCACACCGACAGGACTGAGTGAAATTGTGTCAGTGCACTAAGGAAGTACTAACCATCCTATGGGCATCTTAAAGTATAAAAACTTCTAGATCGATATGGTTATTAGGAGTGGGATAGAACTTATGGAAATTCAACACAGAAATAGATATTTATTTTAATTTTTTTACACCATAGATACCCTTTAATAATGTATTTAGCTGTTTGCCTGGAGTTCTACTTTAAGAAACTACACTTAAAACTCAGCTCAACTAATTAAAAAGAACCCTGAAATATTCAGTTTCTATAAGTACTTTTAAGGGTTCCAAAAATATAACTGCATTTAAAATATTGCTTTTCTAAAGAGCACATAACCACTTTTAATTGGCTCCACAATCTCATATTACAAAGCAGTCCATCCAACAATATCATACATTGTTGAATCAAGATGCCAGACAAAAACCTTTAGGTTGCAGTGATGGAATGATTCCAGATGTAGTATGGTGATTAAGGGGGCAAGGGTGTAACATGACTGATCCCTATAGCAGAACCATTACAAGCCCCTTAAATTGTTCTAGGCTCATCCTAAAAGAATTTCTATTTCTCATACATGCCTGTGTGCCTGATCTTCAAATAAATCCATGGCTGTTGGTGGTTGTAGGATCAGGTAAGAGATCTTTTAGCAGTTCTGTTGGCATGAAAATCTCGTGAGAATACACCTCAGCAATGTGCAAAAACAAATTCCTACTGGATTTGGGAGCCTCAGCTTTCTCAGAATATAGAAGAAAGGCCCAGTGACGTCACCATTGCCTAGACGAGAATGCAACAAGCCAAGGTTTAAGATAAGAATTTTCTTACAATTTATTTTTAAAGGAGAACTATGGGGTTAAGGCTTTTCCCCATAGTTCTCCTTAGGGTAACGGGAGGACACAAACTAGCGTCCTCCCGTCACCCTAGGCTAAGTATACCACAAGCTGTAGCTCGCGGTATACTGAGACGCCGCAGCTGAAGCGGATCCCAACATTTGTGCCGGGATCCGCCCAGCTGCGTGACTGACAGCTGGCTCTGCCTATCTAGTGGCAGAGCCAGCTGTACCCGCCCCCGTCCCCTGTCCGATCCGCCAGTCAGCGCTGGCGGATCGGAGCGGGGAGGGGGTAATACATCTCCTCCCCTGTCACGGCAGGGGGCCGTGACTGGATCGAGAGGTGAGCGAACGCCGGTATGTGTTCACTCACCTCCCGATCTACTGAGCCGACCTGTGACAGTCTCATTGTCACAGGTCGGCTAGAACTATGAGGTGAGTGAAAAGCTCACCTCATAGTTCTCCTTTAATGTTTTTTTCTTCCTTTTAATGCCTTTTACTATGCATTTTTTTTAAATCAGGCATGGCGTGCTTCCCAATAAGGAGATCTTGCATTTCCATGCTAGGGCCACTCTAAAGGGTAAGTTCACTGTCTCAAAAAAATGTGAGAAAAATTAACTTACCAACAGCACCCCGTTACCTCTCCTAGTGCCCGCGGCAGATACTTGTGTAGCCCTGACACTGCACTGCGTAGCCCTGAAGTATGTAATGAGCATAATGCTTGCACATGACCATGTTGATCAAAAGAAGTGCTTCTGAGCCAGAGAACAGGTCCAGGAAGAAGCGTTTTTCATTGGTCAACATGGTCATGTGATCATGCTGATTAATAAGCCATTTGTAAGCATTATGCTCATTACATATTGCAAAGCCATGCAGTGCGGTGTACAGACTGTACACCAGCTGGTGGTCTATCACACAGGTATGTACAGCGGAGGGGCCTGGAGAGGTGATGTGGTGGAGTTGGCAAGTTTACGCTCTCACATTTTGTGAGAAAGTAAGTTTATCCTTTAAATGTGAAAAACCTTTAAAAAAAATAAATTTTACAAAGTGAGCCCTCATAGTCTGAAATGGGACCATATTTCAATACAGGAGATGCACAGGGGTCGATTTATAAACAATTTGCAGAGCCCTTGGCCCTGTTAATCTTTCCTTCTGCACAAATAGACGCAAAAACAATATTTCATAGATATATTTTCTTTCTAGGTCAAATGTATGTAACATTATACTGCATTATGGCCACAAGTTGGAGCTGAGGAACATAGGAAATAAATACTTAATTACTTATTTTCTATGCTCCCCAGCACCATCTAGTGGCCAAAATGCGGTATTACATTATATAAATTTGACCTGAAAGAAAATATACAGTATCTAAGAATGTTCGTTTTTGCGTTTACTCACAGAATGAACATTCAAAAAGATTTTCAGGTTGAATGGCTCAATGAATTGTTTATAAATAGACCTCTTAGTGCAAAGTTACATTCAATTCTATTACTTCAATTCTGTGTTCATTGCACAGGCAAGGCCAGCACTGTAAAACACATTTCAGCCCTGAGGAGGTA
>NW_017306538.1:550815-551479 GCF_000935625.1 Nanorana parkeri
GCACAGGCTCTTCAATGACCTGATAAACATCATCTTAGTTACTCGACACCAGAAAGTGATTATTCAATTAAATACAGCAGCATAGCCTCACACTATTGAAGTAATTACAAGAGACCTTTCTAATAAATAGGTTTGTACTGACAGACCAGTTAATTAAATAATATTGTACTCAGATATTTTCCAAGAATGTAACACCTCATTGTCAATAGTATTATGGATTATCTGTCATTATTTTGTCTACATACATCAAGCAATAAAAAGCATTTAACATGCACGCGTGTCTGTAGTTGTTTCTGGTGTCTGCTGTCGAGGTGTCAGAATGGGTGTTTTTGTTAAAATAATGTAATTGTTCTCTTATGTCCTTTTAAGCAGTTTTGAATTAGGATCCCAAAGCAACACATATCTGTCACATCAGTTCCGTGAGGGAAATGAACAATGTCCCAAAGTAGATATTTTCAGCTGCTTTGAAAACTGTATTCCTGCATACATGTAATACAATAGCATTTTGACATAGTCTTCAGTTTCAGGAATGACAGCTACAGAAGCTGTACATAGTCCTGCAAACAGGCTATGCACTGGGAATCTGAAATGTGTCTCTTTAAACATTTGTTTACTCCTGATAATGTTTGTACTGCCCAAAACCTGAATCTGCATTTTTTTTAGT
>NW_017306538.1:551643-554800 GCF_000935625.1 Nanorana parkeri
ATATACACACACATACATACACCATGAATAATACTCAATTATTCCAGGTAAAATATTGAGAACATCAAGTGCCTTTGTCTTTGAGCAAGTTACAAAAAACAAATTAGCTTGCCTTCAAATCCATTTGTTTAGATGGAAAGATTTCTCCTAATGACAATGTTCATTAGGCATCAAAGTGACATTGCAGAATAAACTCCTTGTAGATGGGAAGACGTGTATACATGGGGAAAACAAAATCATTTTCCAACAATTCAAGAACGTAAACTACCTTACTTGCAATGTTTTTATTATGTCTACAACATGATTATAATTTCCTTTCCAAAGAAATGGCCAAGAAAGCAGAGAAGCGGTCTACACTTCAGGATCTAGGGGACCCATCAGATAGCCCTGCGTATACAAACAAACAAGTGGTATTCACCCCATCTTAAGTGGCTACACACGAGGCAATTGTCAAGCTATTTCAATCACGTTAAACTAACTTACAATTACAAAAATAATCAATTAGATCAAAGATTCATTCTTTCTGACTGAAATTGCATAAACCATATGTCTGGCCAGCCTGTGCCCATAGTCAGTGGAAGGAAAAATAAGCCACAGCAATGTGTGAGGAACAACATTTTCATGTTTTTCATCAGTGGAAGGAAGAAAATGCCCAGACTTGGTGGTCAATGGAAGTAAAAAATGTCTCAGCGTTGATGGCCAGTGGGAGGAAGAAAATGGTGCAGTGTCGGTAGTCAGAGAGAGGAAGACTGCCATAGCAGTAGGGTCACTTAACTAAGGTTCCTTAACTAAGATCCCTGTCCTGTGCTGCTGGCTCTAACATCGGCCTCTATAAATCATGTGCTTGGTATTCCAGTACCTGCTACCACTCTGCAGACTGAAACTAGGGGCCCTGAGCAATTGTCCAATCCCTGTCCCTCCAATACAGGTGAATTATTCAGTCTGTTCCAGCTCTTGCCTATCTTTTTCTGAACACCAGACATAGCTACTTGGAGGGGGCAAGCTATTGTGCAACACAGTGACTTAATAGTGTGAGAAGCTTCAAAAAAATAGCACCCACAGCCCTGAACAACAGGGCAGCATGGGAGGAAGAGTTTGAACACAGCAAGCAAAAAAAAAAAAAAAACAGACTGCCTAGTTCAACACTGGCCAGTGGCAACCCTAGAAGCAAGTCACTTGCTGTCTGCTTCCCATTGTTTCTGAGTTTCTTCAATATACTTTTGGGTTAAGCTGCATCTGAGTTCAAATTCAATCAAATGTCCATTTACATAAGCAGATCACTTAAAGTGGACCTTTAACCCCTTTCACTAATAATTACATCAGCACGCAGCCCTGCATGCTGATTTAAAATCATCTTACATTCATTAGTTAAACAAACATGTTTTTCATTCACTTACAAATAGAGTTCATTTACTTACTTGTCCACTTTTGACACATAATTTTTGGCACTTTTGGCGCTTTTGCAATAGTCAAGATGAGAGATAACAAGTGAGTGAATGAGTAGTTTTGCGATTTCATTGGTGAGGAAGGGGAGTATTTTGGAGATGTTATAGGATGCAATGCTCTCTGTAATTGCATAAGAAGTTCAAAAATCGGGTAGGGCAACTCCATAATATTTGATCAACGGATAAACCAATTTGACATATATTACAATACTCACTACCTGTTTCTAAAGGTTCTGCAAAATTGTGTTCTCTTGACTGGGTTTTCTATAATAGCTGCATCTCATCAAGCATTATTTAATTTAAACTAATTTTCAATTACTTCTATGACCTTGAGAGAGTGCCGAGTGTCCTGGCCTTTTGGTTGACAAACCTGCCTTCCAGCTCAGCCAGAGAGCTTATCAGGAAATCTTTCCACTACCAACCCTTCCAGCTGGATGTAAAATAGAAGCCAAAGGTCACTATTTGTCAGCCAGTAACTCTGAGTGTCAGCCTGACACTGTGCGTGTTGTGATTATTCCATACTTCAACCCTTCCTTCATTGTCCTTGGGGGTATTATGGATCTGTACGCAGGGATTTCTCAGCACACTATGAAGGTGTCACATCACTTGAAGAGAGGTGCTGGAGTATATATTGTGGGTTAAATTGTAGATAATTACAAGCCTGATCTAATTAGAATGCTGGTGCTAATATTGGTCTTGTCTATTTAAGTCTGTTTTATTTTTAATTAGTGTTCAGCCTAATAAACTATTGGCTTTTACATTCATTACCATTTCAGCGTAATTGCTTTCATATTTAATAAAGTAATGATTTCTGTATTCACTCTTGACATATATTTCTTATGAAATATTAAATTAACGCTGCACTTTCATCAGCTAGCTGAATGTGCTATTAAAATGCTTATATGGGAGTTATTTTACCTGAAAAAGGATTTGTATTTCTGATCACCCAGTGCTGAGAGATACACAGTCAACAGGGTGTGACTTGCATGAGACTTAATAACATGTATATACCTATAGCCCATGTAAACCTACATCCGTCTACAATTAGCAACCTTTATAAGAAAAACGCTACCCTCCAAAGCCCCTTATCCTAATCTAAGCTACAATTCATCTGGTGACATTAGACTGCCTCCTATAATGTTTACAGCCTCAGTGTGGAAACCTTCTCCAGCCCTACCTGCACAGTAGACCTGAAAGGGGCCATACGCCTAGCATTTATATTGTGGGAGTATGGCCATATGCATGTCTATGAAAGTTACTGCACAGGCACAGACAGCGCCATAAAATATTTTTGCGCTGTACCTGGAAACATTGGAGAAGGCACTGCTGTCACTGATAGGTAATTAACTGCTTGAAGACCAGGTGTTTAGATCCCCTACCTGGCCAGGCCATTTTTCAGTGTTCAGCGCTGCGGTACTTTGACTGACGTTTATTCCGTCACGCAACGCTGTACTGAAATTAATTTTATACCATTTTTTGGGGAGTGGGTTGAGGTTTTTTTTAATAAATGAGAAGTTGTCCTTTTAGAAAAGCTTTAATGGGCTTGGGTCAATTTTTTTAACATGTTTGTTAAATTTGGAGAAACCAGCAGAACATACTAACTGAAAGTCTGTACAGAGCCACCTGAACTGGAAGGGAGGTAGGTGGTTTAGTCATTCACTTGTGTGTATAAAGTTGAGCATCAGCTATTATGCTCTGCAAACAAGTTTTTT
>NW_017306538.1:554879-561804 GCF_000935625.1 Nanorana parkeri
GTTATTCCCTTGAAAAAAGTTTTTTTTTTTTTTTTTTAGTAAAGCAGTTAAGGATAGCCTGGTGAATGTGATTATGAAATAGAATTTGGAGCCTCGAAATTTATATATGAAATATTTGCATGCAATAGTTCATATTTACCAAGGACTTAAAAATGGTTTACCATTTTAATGTCTATCTATCTATCTATCTATCTATCTATCTATCTATCTATCTATCTATCTATCTATCTATCTATCTATCTATCTATCTATCGGTATATATACACACACAGACACACACAACATACAACTTTATACATTCCCTCTGAACTCAAGATTAAAAATTCAGCTCTATCCTAAACATAATTTTGTAGGTGGTACTCAAAGTTTAAGGAAAACTCTATAGTGCTATGTCAGGGCACAAGCTGTAGAAGGCTTCTCCTGTGCCATTGTGGTCAAATGGTGGGAAAAGTAAAAGCTTTATTCTTATACACTGAGTGGCCAGATTATTATGCCCACCCCATCAGTACTTCTTTGGGCCACCTTTTGCCTTCAATACTGCGGCGATTCTTCTTGGCATTGACTCCACGAGATGTTGAAAGGTGATGCGAGGAATCTGACACCATGCCTGATGAATAGCACTGTTCAGTTCTGTGAGATTTGATGGTTGTGGAACCAGCTGCCTGATGGCTCTTTCAACTTCGTCCCACAAATGCTCAATTGGATTGAGATCTGGTGATTGTGGGGGCCACCTAAGCAAGGTAAATTCTCCCTCATGTTCTTGAAACCACTCCTGCACAATACGAGCACCGTGGCATGGCACATTGTCTTGTTGGAAGAAGCCATCTCCATTGGGATACGCCATCAACATGATAGGATGAACTTGATCAGCAACGATACTTTGGTATGTTGTGCTATTCAGATGTTGTTCCACACGAATTAAAGGGCCCAAATCATGCCAGGAAAACATGCCCCGAACCATAACACTGCCCCCACCAGCTTGAAGGGTTTTACTCATGCATGTGGGGTGCATGCTTTCATGCTGTTTCCGACAAATTCTCACTCTGCCATCTGCATGATGCAACTAGAAACATGATTCATCGGACCACATGACTTTTTGCCAATGCTCGACTGTCCAATCCTTGTGTTCCTGTGCGAATTGGAGACGTTTTATCTTGTTAACTGCAGACAGCAAAGGTGTTCGAACAGGCCTTCGGCTTCCATATCCCATACGATGCAGTGTGCGGTGAACAGTGCGTCCAAAGATCATTTGAGAGGATCCCTGATTAAGATCTGCAGTAATTTGATGCACTGTTGTCCTTCTGTTGTCTTGTACCAGTCTTGCCACTCTCCGTTCTGCCCTAACATTGACTAGTCGCTGACGGCCACAATTCGCACGTTCAGACCCAGATTTTCGGCTGACAGTCCAGTCTTTAAACACTTTAACAACAGCTGCTCTTGAACATTTAACGAATTCTGCTGTTTTGCTGATACTCGCTCCATGGCTCTGAGCGCCAACAATCATCCCACGTTCAAAGGCTGTTAAATCGCGTTGTTTACCCATATCTTCAGAAAAAAAATCACTTCTACTGTCGTTGTAAGCTTCCCTATTTATAATGGTCTGGCCCTCTAGCAACTTCAGCGCGACATTATAGCTAATTTGCCTACAAACCTCAGGTGGTCATAATAATTTGGCCACTAAGTGTATATCACTAACTATAAGGCAACAGGAGATAGATCAACTCTTACAGCAGAATCCAGACGGGAAATGTTGTTAATAGCATATGGGAGCTAATAATACAAAGATATCAATCACTAGTCTATAGGTCATAAACAGTGGGGTAAAGTGCCAGATGGTGATTGGGATTAAAACACGCAAACATTAGGGGAGCAGACCAACATAGAGTAGTGGGGGCCCTAGGAAAGGGAGGCCCCAGCAGATGAGCACTCAATGGGGAGGTCAGAGACACCAGGTGATGGGGTTATATTTATGGGATCAGAGTTACTGTTAAAAAAAGAAAGCACATTAAGTTTGAACTGCACTTGCTAGGTCAGGGGTGCAGATGGGCAGGAAGAATATAAAACTATCTCTGCTATTAAAAGACAGTGAGCTGAATCCATACACACAAACTCAGTGGCATTTACCTGCTACCACCTAAACAAGCTATATAAATGTGTGGCCAATCAAACCATTGCTTAACATTACAATTCACAATACAACTAGAAGTAACTCATAAAGATATCTAAATGGGATAATTAAAATGGGAAATGGTCTAGTTTATGATCAATTATGTCACTGGAGCACTGTGTACTAATTGTCTTGGAGAACGGCAGAGCCATTCACTGCCCCAGCGTTACATGTTCCTCCGTACCTGAAAGTTTCAGGTATTTTCCTATGACCCTGTCTATACTACTCATTTTGACTGCTGAAACACTTACATCCTTACCATCTTGAATTGTATTGTGATTGTAATGTCTTCCTTATATTGTAAAGCGCTTCGCAAACTGTTGGCGCTATATAAATCCTGTATAATAATAATAATGTAAGGCACATCAGTGCAAGCAGGGGGAGAAAATTTAAGGAAAAACCTTATACACATTAAAGCATATCTCAAGCTTTTACAAATAACACATAGTAATAATAATAATAAAGAGCGCTTTCTAAACTGTATTTTGCTTTCAGTAAGGTACTTCTCAGCCTGAAGTCCCCTACATAAATGCACTATAGTTTTATCATGCTGAGTGGCGGTAAAAGCTGGATGAGAAATTGTTCTTTGAATGCAATAACGCAGTTATCTGCCTTCGATACTAGTGACTAAATCTATCAAAGGTGCTTAGGAGAGAATGCAAGTGATACTGAGGAGCATGTGGAAGACTGATGTATAGTATAATACTGATGTCAGCAAAGCTTTATTGGCCTAGTACATGTCACAGATGCTGGAAATGCTGTGTGCGCACAAATAATGCACCACTTACATTTCCCTGCAACAGATTTAGTAGCACAGTTAAACAGCCATGCCTGTCACAAAGCAATAATTAACTGGGCCTGCATTCCCTAATTAAGACCCATAACTCTCTTCCTCTTACTTTTACTGCATCACATTAGAATGATCTATTTATACATACAGTATTGCAGCATACCTTGTATCTAGCAGATCGCTGTCCATTGCAAATGCTTAAAATAGACCCATCACAAAACAATAACATAAACACTATTATACAATAACACAACCCTTAAAGCAATTAAGTAAACCTCTAAAGTGAGAGACAAAATACAATGCAGGTATCCTCAGGTGTCCACGTGTACTGTTTATCTTCTTCACGAGTACTCCTAGATCCAAAAGCACAGGGTTGCACCACTGCTTTTCCCTACTGGAGACTGTAACCATACATTATTTTGATTACCAAATTGAGAGTTAAAGGAGAGACTGGGTAAAACCTCAGATTTCTCTGAAAAGTTGATATTGAGGAACCCGGGCTTTGATGGTCTTGGAACACTTGTGATAACAAATCGAATGTGTACCATTTTAGAGTACTAGCATTACGGTTTTCGCAATAAAGGATTTACAGTTAATATTTCAAATGTTTAATTTCACATATTGCCTCCTTTCTGCTTCTATACCAGGAATCTCACTGTTATACATCCTATTTACATATTTTAAGGGCTACTACATACTAATAATACTCATTAATGAAACAATGTCATGTGATTATATGATTAATATAATCCAGTAGTGATCGATGAAAAACATGCAAAGTTCCCACCAAACCAGGTATAGTTTTCTGTAAGATGGTGCACATATGGTGGGCTTCACTAAGCCCCATGCTTAGGTACCGTGACTACTACCAAACACAAAGGATTCACTGTATATTTTAATATAAATTTAACATTTTCCAAACTAGATTAATTGTTTTGCCTATGGTCCTACTCAGATAAAACAAAATCTCAAGACTACTGGTATATATTGTTATATAATACCCCAACATGCGTCAACATCCAAGCTGACCAGAAGGGCACCATTGGGAGCCCAGACTCTTTGCAATACCTTTATCGAATGTGCATTCTATCTTACCTAGCTCAGAAGTTCAATAACAAACTGTTATATGTTCGCTGGCTCACTTTTTCTGTTAAACTGCCATATTTCTAAATTATTGATAGACCAAAATGTTTTTTTATGTCTTCATGCACCTTTTTTAGACCATAGGCATTCTTCCAGAAAGTGAATCTGAAAACAGAGATATGGCAGCTGCTATTGCTGACTTGTTCATAAAGGGACAGAATCATTGTTTTAACATGCAGTGCAGCATAATTCTGATACCAACATGTGTCAGCAAAGCTAGTAATGTGGGACCAGTGCCCATCAATGTCAGGGGGCATGCCAATGACCACCAATTTAATAGGGCATTCTTTCCAGTGATTACCAGTGTAATGTTGCCTTCTTCCACCTCCAATGTAACAGGGTTCTTTTTCTACTTATCACCAATTCTTTCACTGATTACTAATGTAAGGGGCCCATCTCCCATCACCCATGTAATAGGGGATTCTTTCCACCAATTTCAGTGAACCCATCTCTCCTGCCCAGAAATGTAACGGGGGCCTTCTCCACTAACCACCAATGTAAAGGGGTACTATACTTCTAATTTTCTGTGTTTCTTTTCTGGCCATTTTCATTTATTCCATTTAGCAATTATTACTGAAAATAATTTTGCAGAATAAAGCAGAATGACATTATAATGAATGCTGCTCATCCACCTCACCAACCACTCGGTGACCACCACGCCTTTCTGACAATCCCTACACTGGCTTCTAATAGCATAAATGTCAAAACACTAACAACAACATACAAAGCCATCCACAATTCTGCCCCAACCTACATCACCAACCTCATCTCAAAGTATCACCAAAACCCTCCCTCTGCTCTTCCCAAGACCTCCCGCTCTCTAGCTCCCTCATCACCTCCTCTCATGCTCACCTCCAAGACTTCTCTAGAGCCTCTCGAATCCTCTCGAACTGCCTACCACAACCTATCCAGCTATCTCCAACTTGGTCTGCCTATAGGCGATCCCAGAAAACTCGCCTCTTCAGGGAAGCCTATCCCACATCCGCTTAAAAACTGTATATCTACTCCTTCAATCAGTTCATCCCCCACAGTTATTACCTTCTGTTTCACTTGCCCCTTCTTGTAAACTGTAAACTCTCACGAGCAGGGTAATCTAATTATTTGTATGGTATAGTATTGTAAACTTACTGTCTCCCCATATGTTGTAAAGCGCTATGGAAACTGTTGGTGTTATATAAATCCGGTAGAATAATAATAATGATAAGAAGAAGATGAAGAAAAAGAAGAAAATTATCTGCATCAAATAGGTATGCCACATTTTTTATTCTTTTATTGATTTTTATGTCCACATCTTTGGCTAATACAAAAATACCACGAGCTGTAAATATGACAACTGTCATCAAGGGTTCATTGAGAACTAAAAATGATTTCAAAGATTCTTCCATTGTAAAAAGGTTGAAAAGAGTTAATTCAATCACAGAAATCTGAAATCCTCTCCTACAGAAGATCTTATTTCCTATCTCTACCTACCTACCGTTATGCATCTATAATGTTTTTGCTTCACTGGGTTATTGTTATAATATAAGTACCACACATGAGAACCATTCCTTATATCAGTGAACACTTCTGCATAGATATAAGTGACAGATCTGAAGAAAGAATGGGTCTCCTGGCAAGAACAGGTCAACCTGAAATAAAGGACAGGAAATGATATAAACAAACCGAGTGCAGTCTGTCGTAGATCTCTGTCACCAGTGAATTGTTTGTATCTATGTTCAATATAAGGTAAGTGGATACAGATGTTCTTCAGTTCTGGGCTAATTAACTCTTCCTATCCTAGGTCTGAAGGCTTAGGCGTTTTGGCTGTATGCCTGCTGTTGGTTAGGGGTAAGGAACTTGATAACTGTTAAACGAAGGTTTGGAGTGTGTGTGGATTGAACACAGATGTTAGCAGTTAGTGGCAGCACAGACAGACCACTTCCTGTGTTTATTATTGAACAGACTTAGACCATAATAGAAGTGGGGCTGGGAAGTTTAATAGCCCACAACATAAATCAAAACATAAATCTCATTTCAGTTGTTCGAAACCCCTTGTTTGGAGCTGGCCCCTTGTATCTTAATTCTGAAGTATAAAATAATGGAACTGTTATATATTTGTCATCCTGTTCCAAAACCATGGGTATTAATATGTAGTTTACCTGTTGGAATTTTGTCCATTTAATCAAAAGAGCATTTGTGAGGTCAGTTACTGTTGTTGGACAAGGCAGGGCTGTGTGTAGGCCACTCGAAGTCTCCTACACCAAACCTATTAAACCATGTCTTTATGGAGCTGGCTTTGTGCACAGCGGCCCAGTCACGTTGGAACAGAAAAGGACCTTCCCCAAACAGTTGCCACAAGATGGAAGTGCACAATGTATTAAAATATATTTGTATGCTGCAGCATTAACCCTACATTGGAAACACTTGAACCTAATTATTTGGAGGATGCCCACACACTCTCGGTTAAATAGTATATATTTGCCTAGAGTTTAAGCATATCTAAACCCAAAAACAAAAAATGGAATACCGTATATAATCGAGTATAAGCCGTCCCGAATATAAGCCGAGGTACCTAATTTTAGCCAAAAAAACTGGGAAAAAGTATTGACCCGAATATAAGCCGAGGGTGGGAAATGAGGCAGCTACTGGTAGATAGATACCATTAAAATACATTAATATTTATTTAAAAGAAAAATAACCTAGCTCTGTAAGTGGAAAAGGGGGTACAGGGCTACATATCATGTACTACGGATCATTTAACCCATTCATATTAGCAGAGGATAATTGTAAATCTATTGTTCAGTGCACTCTATATGTAGTATATAGTACATGTACATATAGAGTGC
>NW_017306538.1:561892-562571 GCF_000935625.1 Nanorana parkeri
ATCTGGCAGTCTCCGGCCACCTAAATTAGGACCCGGAGACTGCCAGATGACCCCGCTCGGAGCGCCGCACACCGAGCAGCAGTGACGCGACGCTCGGCGAGGTAAGTAAGAAGACGCGCTGGCGCTGACTCGAGTATAAGCCGAGGGGGGCACTTTTCACCCCAAAAAATGGGCTGAAAATCTCGGCTTATACTCGAGTATATACGGTATGTAGCATTAGCTTTCATTTTGTAAGCTTTTTCCCCCTTTATTTTCCCCATGGCAATCTGGCCAGTAACACACTTTTTGTCTTTCGATGGCTCTACTATGAAGGAGCAATGGAGCCACCCTTGGACAGCAGCATTGTCAACCTGTGGAGAGGATAGTGATGGATGAACTAGAAAATTAGATGGACTTAAGTAACAAATGAAATCTGCACTCCAGGTAACAGTTTTTAAGCAGCACATTTTATTTTTTTCCTTGTAGGATAAAAGCTAACCATTATCAGTATTCCTGTCAGTGTTAAATGGTCTGTCTCATCCCCTCTATCTGCCACCTTTGCTGGACAGCTTGGCCTATTAAAGGGAGTTGGAAACTAACACATTTACTAGGCTTTAAATAAGATTTGATATTGCTCTGCGGTGTGCTGTGATTGCTTAGTACAAGGCAAATTTGTACAAGGGCAGCAGTGAAACGCCGC
>NW_017306538.1:562667-565887 GCF_000935625.1 Nanorana parkeri
CCCCCCCCCCCCCCAGAGGGTATTCTAAAATGCTGGCAACTATATGCCTACAGCCATTGTCCAGTTCTCCGTAAGCTATTAATGTGCCCAACTCTGAAATGAATGTAAATATGTAGCAAAAGAAATAAAATGGCTTATGTGACTCACCTCTGCGTTAGCAAGCAGTCTATTCACAGAACTGGCCAGTGGGTGAATAACTAATACGTATGAGTAACAAGAATAAAGACTTAGAATAATGAGTGCAGAAAACCTTCCAGTGATAAATTGTGGCCATAAAAAGGAAAATGCATTTACATGTGCATATAATTCAAGTATTAGTAAATATAAAGACAGCTAATTTCAAATATGAATTTATATAGTTGGTTGTTTTAGCAGAGCATAATGCCTGAACAATATGTCTCTTTATGCTTTAGTCTCATAAAAGCACTTATCCCAGGACTGGACTGAAAATAAAAGAACAGCAAGCATGTACCGCACGCTAGATGAAATTTATGCATGTGACTAAACTTTGATAAGTCCAGTGGAGGAATAACAGTTATGTCCTGCACACCTTTTTGCTTACTAGATCTGTGGTACGCATACCAATATTTGTAGACTTCAATGACCTTTCCTGCTTTATCAAGGAGGAATTTATTTATTATTTATTTATTGCTTTGCTCAATGAGGTAAAGTGATAGGTTCTTATGACAAAACAACCCAGGACTTATTGATATATTTGCCATGCTTCCCCACTGCTCTGCTAAGGCCTATAGGAAATACCTGGTCTTTCCAGGTATAGGTTGGAGTTGTAAAAAAAAAATCCTGTTATCTGTTCGATAGGGGCTGAGGTGCTCCTATGTTCAGGTTATGGACTGAGGATAATGCTCTAAAGCAGTGGTATTTCACAATAAGGCTAATCAGACCAGTTTTAAACACCTTTAAAGGTGAATTATGAGGCGAGTGATTTTCACTTAGCCTCCCAATCTGAGCCGACCTGTGACAATAAAGCTGTCACAGGTCAGCTCAGTAGATCGGTAAGTGAGCGAACACATACCGGCGCTCGCTGACTTCTCAATCTATCCTTGCAGAGAGCCTTGACTGTCACTCACGGCTCCCTGCAGGGATTCCCCCCTACCCGCTCCGATCCTCCAGCGCTGACTGGCGGAAAGGACGGGGGAGGGGGCGGGTACAGCTGGCTCTGCCTCTAGATAGGCAGAGCAATCTGTCACTCAAACACACAGCTGGGTGGATCCAGACAGAATTGTCGGCATCTGTTCCGGCTGCGGCGTCTCAGTATACCGTGAGCTGTAGCTCGCGGTATACTGAGCTTTGGGTGACGGGAGGACGCTAGTTAATGTCCTCCTGTTACCCTTAGAAGAACTATGGGGAAAAGCCCTGACCCCATAGTTCTCCTTTTAATATGTTTTGTGGCACCTGAGGGCCACCTCACCAGGTATGGTGTGTGGCAACTTCTTGCTATGAGCTGCTGGTATGTCGAGAAGTAGGTACTACTTCAGTGTTTAAAATCTTCTAATAAAGCCTTATTACGATACAATACAACTGCTTTAGAGCATTACCCTCACTCTATAACCTGAACATAGGAGTGCCTTTGCCATACCCTATCAAATGAATGCAGGAATTATTTCTATGACCCTAAACTCTACATGCAGGCAGAAATATTCTCCACAAGCGAGACAACAGTTAGGTGGTAATTTTTTGGTTTTAGGTGCGATTAGGGATTCCTGCATCAGGAACTTGCGTTTTCCTGCACAAGAACCCCTAATCTGCCGTTTACAAGCAGCAGCTGTCCCCCATTCAAGTTAATGATCAGGTGACAGCTGCTGCAGGTAAACGCCAAACACCCCAAGTAATCATGTGTGCTCCTATTACATACAGTTAGGAATCAATCACTCTTCCTGGACGCATCAATCATGACCAGCGCCGGATTTACTCTCTCTGCTGCCCCAAGGCCAGGCACCATCGTCGAGATCACTTGTACAAAAGAGGCAGCGACATCCCCTGTACATTTAGCTCGGCTTGCACAAAGCAGGGTTAAATGTAGAAAACAACTACCCACCCGGCGCCCAGAACTGCATGTTCCGGACATCGGGAGATAGGAATTCCACACCCCTGCTACTCCTCTGCTACCTGCTGCCCTGAGGCCGGGCCTTGGTTGGCCTTGTGGGAAATCCGGCCCTGATCATGACAACTGCTGCTTGTAAATGGAAGATTTGTTATTTCTGCTGCAGGAAAACGCAAGTACCAATTGCAGGAATCCCTAATTGCACCTAAACATATACTGTAGGTGTGAATGGGGCCTAATACACCATAGAGTATTCTCCCCAGGTCTCCACTTTTTATTTAATTTTTCCTGAAATTACCTCTCAGAATTTCCATGTATAGGGGAGCATGTGACCTCCACCCCTTTCTCCCAGGATGCAGTGCTCAAAACTGAACGTCCCATTGCAAGGTCACACACAGAAGAGGAGAAAGCTAATAAAGTGATATTAAAGTAAAAAAGTTTCTAAGCTATTTCAAATGTTGATTAGATCACTTACAATGGATGCTGCTCCTTGATGTTGTAAAGTTTTAGCTACCTTCGGAATCAGCTGGTCCCTTAAGCACCGACAATGATATCCTATTTTAGGGTGACTCCTTTTCCTTTGCATAGTCCTATGGAGCCAGCCTTGAGTGTGCTAGTAAGCTGTGTGTGTCTCCACAAACACACAAACATACGAAGGAAAGCTACTCCTCTGCTTGATATTGTAAAGTTTTAGCTTCCTGCTGAATCAGCTGGTCCCCTGAGCACTGTTTTAGGGTAACTCTTTTCCCTTGCAGGGTCCTATGGATCCACCCTAGCTGTATGTGTCTCAACAAACACAGCAAGGAAAGTCACCCATCTGTTTCCTGCTCCTCCTTTCTCCCTCTTCCCTTCTCCAAGCTAATATATGGACTGTTGCAGGAGACTTCTCTATCCCCTGTGATCTTGCACTGGACAGGAAGTTTAGGGAAGCCAAACTGAGAGAGTTGGAGTTGTTCTGAAACAGGACAACTGTTAGTACTTAAAATGGAAGAAAAGCTTTGCTTGGCAATGTATACTGTATTTGTTTCATTTGGATTAATTAATGAAAAAAAAATTGAAAGTTCAATACTACTTTAACCCTGGAAAGCTCCCACACCATCCGAAGCTGAAATTACACCTGGCCCCTGGTTACAGCAGATAAAAATATGGCGGCGTAGG
>NW_017306538.1:565919-584123 GCF_000935625.1 Nanorana parkeri
AAACTCCCCTGGGTCAGGATAGAGGAGATTTATGCATTGCCTGAAGTAAATGATTTCCTGGTTTTATTTTATGTATAGAATCCCTGAGCAAGCTGTATCGGTATGCCACACTGTCAGAATTCCACGGTACAAAACCTCTCCAATACAGAGAAGTAAACTGCTTCGCTTTTTGCACTTTCAGATACATTACCTGTATTGATTTTTCTAGAAAAAGCTGCTTTAAGTCAGTTTTGAGAAGCTGGAGGAAGGGAGTCATGTTATCTGTGTATTACTAGCTCTATATATCAGTGTTTTTCAACCTTTTTTGTGCAAAGGCACACTTTTTTCATGAAAAAAATCACGAGGCACACCACCATTAGAAAATGTTATCAATGTGATATGCCCTCCTCATGAAAAGACACAAAACAGCATACTCCGTCAATTTCTTATAAATGTTATCTGAATTTTTGAGTACATGAAAAGGAAACAGACACATAGTAGATAGGTTCAAATCATCACATGCCTTTTCATAAACAGATGAACACACAATTTAAAGTCTACCGCTAGCCAAAACGTGTTTTTTAAAGAGCAAAGAAGGTTTAGAGCCTCTGTCGGGATTTTACTACTCTGTGTCACTATATGAGTTGTAGCTTTAAAGGGCAATTCAACTTTTCCAAGTGAATGTGGGAAAATGGAATTAACTCCTCCAATCTGCCCCCCCCTCCCCACCTCCCCAGTATACTTATCTTTCAGCAAGCAATCCTTCCCCTCTGATGGTGCGGGTGTACCCGTACTGCCGTCAAGTGCAGCGCTGCGCTCTGGGCTTTGAACTTTGCTCTCAAATGGTAAGCACTCATTGATCAGCACGGTCACCTGACAATAGTTGGGCAGATTAAAATTCGTTATCAGAACACGCAGCGGCCATATTGGCCACCGGAGCATTCTGCCCATGCCCGCCGCCATCTTGGAGTTGGGGTGAATAACGGCCACCAGCGTGTTCTGAGCATGCGCGCTGCCATTTTGGTGTACATCTTGGTATACACCAAGATGGAGCGCCCACATATTCGGGTGGTAAGATATACTCCAAAATGGCGGCACACATGCGCAGAACGCACTGGCGGCCAATACAGCCTCTGCTCGTTCTGCAGTTTCATTGTGAGGCTTCGGATTCGGAGGCTCGTTGCCGCCGAATCCGAAACAGCATTAAAATTTGTTTCCATTGACGAAACGAATGAAAATATTTTACAAGCCAACTGTTGGCTTTTAGATGGTAGTGATACAGGTGGCTGTAAAGCCAGGGATTCCGGCTGACAGCTAAATTTAAACAATAAGTTAAAAATAAAAAAAAGATGTGGGTTCCCCCTATGGACTCCACACAAAAAAGACATGGGGTCTCCTCTAAAGTTCATACCATGTTTTTTGGGTCTGGTATGGATTTTAAGGAGGACCCAAGCAGAAAAATTGACCTGAGTCCCCCAAATTTACATCTGGGGGTTATTTACTAAAGAGGTTATTCACACGAACGTTCGGCTAATCCTTTGGCTCGCTTTGGCTGCAGGAAGCCTTCAGTTCAGCCGAACTGAAGGGTTGCTGTACGTGCAATTCACAAAGGAGGCACCCAGAGGCCACCCCCCCCCCCTTGTGAATGAGTAAGGGGGAGTTGTTACCATTCATTCACCAAAGCGTTAAGTGAAAAGCAAATAAACAGACAACACAGACACAGACAGACAAAGAAAAAATAATATCTTTGAACAAAAAACACAAAGTTTTTGATAATTGCTTCATTGTCAAACAAAAAAAAATAGTCCGTATCTATGGTCAATCACATCATCCAACGAGGCAATCCAGCTACAATCACGATGAACAACACCCGCCGACTCGCCGAAACAAAAAAAATCCCTATGAACTGCCACCGCTAAATAAAAGATTTAACAGCTCAGCTCACTAATGTAAACAGACAGGTGGAGCGAGTCGTGACATCACGACTCGCTTCACCTATTTGTTTACATGCCATTTCAGGACAGTGAGCTGTCATGGCATGAAAACAAAAGGGCCAAACCAGTCGTGATGTCACGACTAGATCCGCCCATCTGTGTACATTAGTGAGCGGAGCTGTCAAATCTGTGGCAGCAGCAGTTCATCGGGAGCGGACGAGTGCACAGCGTCGGGACTGTTTCTATTTTGCCGAGTCCCCGGGGGTTGTTCATGGTGATTGAAACTGGAATGCATCGCTGGACGACGTGATTGACCATGGATTACAGTGTTGGATGATTTTTTAATTTTTTTTTTACATTAAATGAATTGTCAGAAACCGTTTTTGTGTTTTTTTGTTCAATTGAAGGATTTTTTCTAAGGTGTTGTCTGTTTATTTACTTTTCACTCAACTCTTTGGTGAATGAGTAGGGGTAACAACTACCCCTTACTCATTCACAAGGGGGGGCTGCATCTGGGTGCCCCCTTTATTAAAGGGATTACCCAGATGCAGATGAGCCAGGGTTGTGGGGAAGAGGCCCTTGTGCTCATCAGCATGGGGACAAGGTGCTTTCCCAGGGGGTTCCCTCTGGAAAAGCACCCATTCAATGATCCGAGGACATGTGGCCAAAATTGAACTTGAGCAAGTTCGCCCATCACTATTCAGTATATGTAATCCTAGAGAGGACTGTGAGACATGCTATAGGTATGGTTAGAAACTAGAGACATGCTTCAGAAGATAGTGAGAGACTGGGGACATGTTACATGAGGCTAGTAGAGCTTACTGCTATTACCACTTTACAAATCAATGCTCCCACTACAGACTGCCAAAGTACCAAAGGGCCCTATGGGGCCCTTAGGCCCAGGATTGGCATCAAGGCTATGTAAAGTTAACTGTACTTACTTAGGAGGGGGTTAAACAAAATTCAAAATAATGTTGAATTCTCTAACTCAAGCACAGTTGCTTACTGGAGAGCATTAATAGCTCACATAATATTTTCAGTTATTGCTGCAATTACTTAAAAACTTTTAAATGTAATATATTTATTACCTAAACGTTTACAGGTATTCAACAGCAACTCCAGTGCTTAGGAAAGAAAAAACACAGCAATGGAATAAAGGGACTTTTTTTTTTTTTTTTATTAAGTGCAAGAGAAAAGTCTTGTGGGAAGCTTTAATTAACTGAAAGTTTACTAAGTTATAATAATCTCATTTGATAGACAACCTAATTACGAAGTTCTATGGCTTGGAGAAACAGTGTTAATATCAATCAATAGAGCTCATTAGCTTTATGATACATTTTATCTGTGGTCCTTCCAAGCTTCTTAGACTAGTTCTGCAGCCATTATCCTCTGTAGCAGAAACGGCTCTACCATTCTTTGCTATTTAGCCCTAGTTAGAGCAAAGCAATTAAACGTAACTCTTAGGGATGTCAATACTCATTATTTCACTCTACTGTCTCATGATGTCGAGAGGGTAAGACATGCAATCGCAACTCTTATCCCCTGGCTCCTTTCCCTCTCTGAAGAATTAGGGCAAAGCTTGAGGGTCTGAGCCATTTTACAGACTTAATGTATTGTTAGGCAGAGAAAAGCCTCCTCTTTCTAGCAGAACCTTTGTGAAACATCCACACCGTGTAATAATGGAAACGAAGGAGCAGGAAGCTGAGCATTTTCATCTGCTTCCAGCTGTCAATACTGTCTGTCTTTTTCCACCTTTCATTCTGGCTGTTTGATTTAGATCCTTCCTCTCTCAGGTCAGGAAGAGGCCAAGAAGAAACTTGTTGAATGATGCTCATTCAAATCATCACTGCTCTTTTTTCCACAGGAAAAAAAGTCTCATCTTTAAGATCTGAATAACTCTTTCCAGTTACTGTTTCCGTACCTAAATCATAATATTCATCCTATCAGGAGTTTATGTCAGTTTGTACATACTGAAAAATACCTACTGGCCAAAGTTTACAACAGGGATGCACCGAAATGAAATTTTTACACCGAAACTACAAAATTTGTCAGGTCAAAGCTGATAAAGATTTTTCTTTCCAACAATTTACATTTTTTTTTATTATTTTTAAATTATTGTATTTTTATTTTTTTAACTTTACTGTTAGGGGCTTTGAGGAAATATCAGGAGTCTAAAGAGACCCCTGATATTTCCCTTTTAAAATAGAAAAAGATTGTAGCTCCTGTTCATTCACAATCTGGAGATAGTCAATATTTACGATCACTAGATCACTAGATCTCTAGTCACTACTGGACAGGAAGCCTATGTACTGAGCTGCTTCCTGTTCATTCACATAGTGAGCAGATAGTGAATATTTACTAAGCCCTCATTCATAAATTAACTGAAAGTGATGTATAGCACATCCTGTTCATTCATGACCAGGGACATAGTAAGCTTACTTTGTCCTCAGTTATTTACAAACACTGAGTGATCAGTACTGATCACTCAGTGTTTGTGCGCCGCTCTCCATCCTGACTGCTCTGCCCACTACCGCCTGTCCCCGGAGCCGAGGTCTCCTCCCCTTACCACCCCCCACGGCCTCCAGGCAGTTTTCCTTCTCCTGCACTACCTGGCTCAGCCTCCTGACAGCTTCTCTCCTCTCCAATAGGCGCCGGCAGCTCGATCGGCTCTGATCGGCTCTTTAACCCTTACCCTGCCACTGATGTAAGGTATGCAGTGGACAAAAACATTACGAGCTTGCCAGCTCAGTTTGCCTTACATCAGCTGCATTCACCCTTCTGCTATAAGCTCATGGTTGCCATAAGCTAATAGCAGAATAGCAGTCCCCCTGACTGTTCTTTGTAAATAAATAGCTGTCATTCCTGTTCATAAATATTTACTCTCTCCTCAGTTTATGAATGGACAGGAGGAGCCTTGGACAGATCCCATCCTAGCCATCCATAACTGAGGAGATAATAAACATGTACTATATCCTCAGTTTGTGAATGGACAGGACGCCTCTGTACAGAGTGCTTCTTGTTTAGTGGGTGATGTGGCTGCAGAGAATGAGGCTGAGGATTCTCTTTCTATCAAAAGGGAAATATCAAATGTCTGTTTAGACCACTGATATTTCCCCAAAACCCACTGACGGTAATTTAAAAAAAAATTAAATTAAACAAATAGCGAAAGTGACACTAAACTCAGTTACATTTAGTTAGATCTTAAAAAATGCATTCAAGTACCTTAACTATTAACAAAAATGTCAACTTATTTGTGTATCTCTCAGCTTTACATTCTCAAATCACCATTAAATTCCGGCTAACACTGTTCTTCCTTCTGGAGGGTGGATACTTTGTTCCCCATGGTCCCTGTGTGTGTTATAAAGTAGTCACAGCTCCAAGCTCACTCCCGTGAGGGATTACAAGCTCACGTTTAGCTTACTAATTTGAACTTAAGTTGTAATTCAGTGCAGAATAACCAGTTTGGTAGTTAAATAGTACATTTGTATAGATGTACTCCAGCCAGGAAACTAGTAACTGACTTGCTGCAGCTTCTAATACAAACTGTGAGAATCTCACAGTGTGCAGTAAAATCAGAGTAAGCAATTTAAGTACAGGAGCCTGTACAGCTGTGCAAGACTAAAGGAAAGGTTGGAGTTCAGGTTCAAATTCCACCTGAGCTGGCCTAAATTGTTTCCCAGGCAACAGTTCCAAAATGCAGATACCTTGTGGTTCCCTTTAAGTACTTTTGCTAGATTTTAAATCAATCCCTGTGTCTCCGAAAGCTCCCTTGGGTAAGGCTTTATATGAAGCCTCAACCTTTTCCAAGTCAAGACTAAGCCCTCCCTATCTTGGTGGAAAGCCCTACCATTCAATTTTCAAAGCCTCTACTACCCGCTGCAATTCTGACAATTAGTTATTAAATGAAGTCAAGACCCCATATACACCCCGGCTTAGGATCCAAGAGGCTCCACAGGAATTAGTTTGAGGACTAACACAGTTACGTGCAGAGACCACAAGGTCCATGCACTTTAGCTGCGCTTAGAAATGCTTTAGGCCTGGGCCAGGTTGACTGTTTAATGCTTTGCTGCATAGGGTTAAGCCTTGGCTTACCTTTGATAAATATGCTTACCTAGGAACCCCAAACCCCTGATTTAAACTGGGTTATCCGAATACTGTTCCAGAGGAAAATAATTATTTCTCCCCATAGCAACTAATGATATATTGGTTTCCATGTAACTGCCTAAAATGACATTTATGAAAATAAATAGACCACTGATTGTTGTGGGATATACAATGTCTATGAATCTCTTAATGCAGAACCTCTCTGGTGTCTAGACCTCTGGGTGAGCGGGGCTTGGAGGCAGCCAGGAGACAAGGATCACAAATGCTGTCCAAACTAAACTTTCAAGCTTCCCTAGTCTTGTTTGCATTGATTTTGCTCTTCTTAGCTACTTTACTCGCTAGGTCTCCAAACATCTCTCTGGACTATAATCTAATATAACTTTGTGTTTGTGTTTAAGCTGGTTACAGTGACTGATTCAATAACTAACAGACCAATGAACATTTATAGCTCATCAAGGCCGAGTAAGGGAACACTTACCAGAATACAGCATAAACAGTTATAAAAATATGAATAGCGCTCAGCCTTCAGGAAATTGTCCCACAAAGACTTTTATTTTGCTGCCGCCAACATGAGCAGTGTGTTATTATCCCAATGATGGATGTTGTTGTGATCCACATAACAAAGCCGTCACAATTCATTCTCACTGAGCCAGGACAAATTGTGAGAAATGCGATGTTAATTACACAAATGAGCAGATGTGACCTCCAAGTCGGGCAATAGACGAAGGCGTGGAGTCAAAGTTGTATTAATCTTCAGATACACAACATATGGTCTGTGTACAGGGTATGGATGCAATCTGGCAATCACATTTATTATAAGCTAACATGGCAGTGAAAATAAACGATGGCTGCTATTAAATGTAATATACCTGAGGGGTTATATCCTGGGCCTTCTGCTCCACACAATGGTCATAGGGTGGTCCTAGGGGAATTGTTGCCTTCAGACACTATTTAATGGAAGATGTAACTTAAAGTGTCTATAAACCCAAAAGCAGAAATTTAATGTTTTGCAGTTTACCAAGCCATAGATGTGGTGGCAGCATTAGTTTTCTTTTTATAGGTTTTCTTAGCTTTATTTTTACCGGGTGGTCCGTCCAATTTCTTTAACAGACGAAGCTGTGCAGTAAAAGTGGCAGATACAGGGTTGAGACAAACCATTTCCCACTCACAGGAGTGCTTGCAATGGTTAGCTTTTGTTCATATAAAACTTTTATCCCAAAGGGGAAAAAACTTGCTGTAACTGCATAAAAAATGTTAGCTGGCTATCCCCCCTTAAGTCCATCATGAACGCTGCTGCCAGACTCATCCACCTTACCAACCGATCAGTGTTCACCACCCCCTCTGTCAATCGCTCCACTGGCTCCCACTTGTGCATCGTGTAAAATTCAAAATACTAACAATAACCTACAAAGCCATCTACAACTATGCCCCAACCTACATCACCCACCTCATCTCAAAATATCACCCAAACCGCCCCCTTCGCTCCTCCCAAGACCTCCTGCTCTCCAGTTCTCTTGTCACCTCCTCGCATGCTCGCCTCCAAGATTTTTCCAGAGTGTGTCTCATCCTCTGGAACTCCCTATCATAATCTGTTCACTTATCTCCTACTCTATCCACCTTTAGGCGAAGCTTGAAAACTCAACTCTTCTAAGAAGGGCTATTCCACCTTGATATAACCGCCCTATCAGTTCTCCCATTAAACCATTAAACAGTTATTACCTTTTTTATCACCTGCCCCTTCTACTAGATTGCAAGCTCTCACAAGCAATGCCACTGGCATGCCCATTCTCCTCTTTGTAAGTGTCTTAAAAGTGTGATGAAAATTTATGGATTTCTCTAGTTCAGCCCATGGGGCTAAACTATAGTTATTCTGAGCATGTACGGCCAGCTAAGTTTATGTCAAAGTGTTGTGTCTATCAACTCATGGAACAATACACAAGAGAGCAGCACATCACTGAAGGAGGAAGAAACCATGACCAAGAAATCAGGAAGCCAAGGAAAACGTTTTTGATTTTATTTCTATATATGTGTAATTGATTCATTTTTGTCAATTTTAAGGGATAGTATGGAATATGTGTCCATTTAAAAAAATATATATATATTTTATGGGTTTTTGTTTCAAAACAAGAGCTCACAGCAGCCAATCAGGGGCCTTGTTTCATTTTCAACCTTGTTCTGCAGAAACTGCATTTCATTGGCTATGAAGCAACATCAAAAAAGATCAACCCTTTTTGAGCCTGTTTAGGCAGGATCAAATAATGACTTCTGATCTATAGTTGGCCCTAGTGGCCAACCAATAATACTTTTCCCCAGTAAGAAGCCAGGCCTTCTTTTGCTACACCCTCCAGCCGTCTCCATTCAAATAAACCTGTCCTCTCATCCACACCAGTCCCTGTGAATGGCAAACCTTGCTGTACACAAGGCAGCCTGTGTATGAAGAATTGCAGGGTGGAACATTATGTATGCCAATATATTTACATGTGGTCACTTTTGTTCTGTCACTTCTGTGTATATGAAATCCAGACAAACATAAAAGAAACCTGTAGCTCTGTATTTGTCAATGTTATGAGATGTATGTTTTTACTGCAACCAATGCAAGTACCAGAATATACAGTAACTGGCACATTTGCAAATAAAGGTAAAGTAGAGCTTAGACTGGAACAGGGAGAAGTTGCAAACAAAGCCAATCAGTTGTGTTGCGGTGCTCACATTCTAACAAGGAACATGCAGATAGGAGGAGAGAGCACAGAGAAAGAAAGATACGCATTTTAGTCTGCATTTTCTCCTTTCACTGTCCGGTTACAGGATGGGGATGAGACAAGGCTTGCGAGTATTACTAGAGAGAAAAATCTAGCTCTTGCCCTGACATGGCTGTGCTGTGAAATGAATGGACAAAAATACAAAGCCTATGTTTGGTAAAACAGCTCCTATATATGCATTTAATTTGTATATTTAGTGTTTGCCTGAAGTTTATCTTTGAAGACGAGATAAAACAAGTCTTTGTACATGAAGGATAACAGAACATCACACGATTTTACATCTGCTCAGATCATGTGTGTATAGATTTGGATTGCTTTCACTCAGTGCTCTGTCAAAGACATCATAGGTATGTAGATACTTTTGCTGAGGCCCTGGATTTAATCCTATTTAAAGAGGACAAATGTCTGTGTAACACCTCTCCTTGTATATAGCTATAATTTACTGATTAATTTTACAGCCATCGTGCCCATGGCAGGAATCTGCTGCAGATAAAACAGTTATTGATTTCTTACTTTTGCTTGGAAATGTGTTAACTCCCAGAGGTAGACAGACTGAGAAATCATTAATAATGGTTCTTAATTGAGGTGCTGAACAGCCTACTGATTTTTGCCAGTGGCAGTTTTGTCTTTTCTTTGATGCCTATAAAATTACCAGCTTGAGTTTGTGTTCAGTAATTTCCGGAAAAACACTATTTGCAGTAATGCTGTGATGTACAAAGCTTGTGGCTGGAAATGGCTTTGGTGGGTTCTTTCATTGTAAGTGGCTTATTATAGACTTAATATTATTGGGATTGGCTTGCTTACCTGTATTGCTGTAGTTCAGTCTGCAGCTGGTCTACACGGATCTGGAGAAGAGGAGCTTCACTTGATTTTTCTTCCAAGTCCTTCACTTTTCCATAACATGCCAACAATGCTTGTCGGGCATCTTCGGCTCTCTTTCTCGTCTCTGCCTGTTCTCTTATTAGGCGCTGGTTGCACTCCTCTAAATAAATTAGGGTACTCTGAGTTTTGCTCAGTTCTTCTTCCAAGTCTTTGTTCATTTTTATCACTTCCTCCAACTGTTCATCTCTGGAGCTTTGGATCAGGTTGACCTCTCTCTGGACGCATCTTGTTGTTACAGTGTAACTTTGGGACAACACCCGTCTGTTGGAGACGGTTGAGATGCCTTCATCTTTCTGTGAAGCAAGGTTTCTACGCAGACCAACCTATAAGAAGCAAAAAATAAAACTAGATGTTTAACATAAACTTTATTCACACTGAGACACATATACTAAATATAGAGGGTATCTTAGAGAGTACAATTTAGAAGTAAAACATATAAATATAGAGGGTACACATTTCCACTATGACCATATACATATAGGGCAGTCATTCTCAACCAGAATTCCATGGAACCCCGGGGTTCCTCTAGAGGTAGCTAAGAGTTCCTTGAGCAGTGGCTGACTGACCTCCCAACCTTGCATGGTTCCTGGTCTAACACCACTTAGCAAAGCGATGACACCAATTATCTTTTTAGTTGTCAATAAGGGTGGTATTCTTCCCACTAACTGCCATAGTAATGGACATTCTTCCCTCTGCCCCCCCCCCCCCCAAAAAAATGGTGCATTCTTCCAACTGGTCTCCAATGTAAGGGGCATTAACCCGCTCACTGAACATAGATGTAAGGAGGCATAACTACACAGGGCTCCGTAGCAAAATTTTGTATCTGGGCCTGGGATTTCTAGTTACGCCCCTTGCAGAGCCCACCTGAGATCCCACACAGCCCACATGAGAGTGACCCTGCAGAGCCCACCATAGAGTCTCTATGGTGGGCTCTGCTGGGTCTCAGGTGGGCTGGTCCCCTGCACATCTATTACCTGTCAGCCCCGATCCGCCGTCAGTCTCCTCCACCGCTGGGCCATGCCTCCTCCTACTTCACAGTCGCTGGTGGGCCCCCGCCTCTTCCTCCACTGCCACCGGGCCCCACCTCCTCCTCCGCTGCCGACACTGGGCACCGCCTCCTCCTCTGCAGCTGCTGGCTGTCACTGACTCAGCAGTGGCTGTGAGAAGGAACACGCCGCTGCACAGATCACTGACAGGTTGTTAGTGATCTGAACAGTGGCACGCTCCTCCTCACAGCCGCCAGTGACAGCCAGCAACCTGCGATGCCATAGTGACCCAGACGGCCCACACGGCATCAAGGGGACCCCTTTGTTCCTCGTCCTGGCCGGGCCCCCCTGTGCCCCGGGCCCCATAGCAGCCGCCTGGGTCGCTATGGCGATATTTCTAGCACTGCTCTCACGGACCATATTGTAAGATGGACACTTCTTCACTGACCACCAATATCAGGGGACCCTTCATTGATCACCAATGTAAGGGGACTCTTCACTGAACACTAATGTCTCAAGGTCTTTCTCCACTGACCATCAATGTAAGGGCAAACCTCTCCCACTGACTACCAATATAAGGTGACTACTACTGTAACACCAATCTAAG
Source organism: Nanorana parkeri (assembly GCF_000935625.1). Lineage (NCBI taxonomy): Eukaryota > Metazoa > Chordata > Amphibia > Anura > Dicroglossidae > Nanorana > Nanorana parkeri. The sequence continues at coordinate 577,171 of NW_017306538.1, forward strand.
GAAAGCCTTCACTTACCATGAACACAATGAAGTCTGACTACTTTTATTTTCGTGGCATTATTATTTTTCATTTTAATTTTATGATCATTACTGCAATTTTTTGTATCATATAGAGCAGAGGGGTGTTAAAAAGGATTGACCTTGGGTGTCAGAAACTACACCCAAGTACATCACATTCTTTCTTCTTTTCTATAATATTATATTTACAACTTACTGATCATGCTAATGGATCATATCCTTTTTATCTGCAATTCCCTGAGACCTGAATATAATTTCAAGGATTCCTCTTGGTAAAAAGTTTGAGAAAGGCTGATATAGAGGAAATGTGTTGTTAGCCCACCACTGATCCTTGTCATAATGTCCAAGTTTTTATTAAAGAGATCACATCACAGTGCAACAATTCAGGGCCATGCAGAACCTCTTCATTAGGCATGACTGACGAAGAGGTCACCTGCATTGATCAAATACGGCCATGGCCATATGTGGTGGCCTCGCTCCTTGTCTATGTTTGGCTGTGGGGCTGTTAATTTTGATTGACAATGGATCTACATTGCTTGATAAATTGATTGACAATGGATTTGCACCATGGGATTTTTTTTGGGGGAGGGGGGTTTAAAGGATGCATCAGTGTGTTTACTTACATTTCCATTTTGTGTGAATAAATGAGGGGTACTATGTACTTGTTTACTTAGGGGAGGGGGTGGATGTCCAGGAGGCCTTTATCTTAAAGGGGGCTTCCAGATTCTGATAAGTCCTTCCTGCAAAACACCCACATCTTCATGGGGGATCAATGAACAGTATACTCCCCATGTTAAGGGCATGTGACTTGGAATGTTTTGGGGGGGGTGCATGGATTAAGGATTTGGGTCTGGTAAGGACATTTGGCAGAGTTTTACTTGCAACATTTTGTTAAAGAAAAAAAAAATACTATTTGTGGTAGATTACACTTTGCTGATGGGGAAACAGCAGTCCCATGCTGTTAAAAAAAAAACAAGCCAGCAGCAAAATGTAATTTAGCACAAATGGCATTTTTTTCCTTTCACAAAATAGTGTGGGGAGAATATTGGGGTTTTGCTTTAGTTTATCCAGATGCTCTACTTCACAGGCAGATTTAGGGCACCCCCAAATGCAAGTAATTATATATATTATATAAATGATTGCAGTGGAACATGTCATCCAGTGCAGTGCCCAACTCCCCATGCCCTTTGATTGATTTTGGGGGGTCCCCATGCCATTTTTTACCAAAAAGCTGTAATTTACCAACAATTGTTTTTTTTTAATTTTCTTTCTCAAATATAATTTTTGTGAACATTTTGTGAACATCCTACAAATGCGCCACTTCACAGGCAGGTTTAAGACATGTTATTTAAAGAGATTTTACATTCTGAATTTTTCACTTTAAGCGTACTTAAAAAAGCTGCTCTCCACTGAACAGAATTATTGAAAATTATTTTTTCCATTGGCACATGTCCCCCCTGGCAGTGCCCACCTACCCATGCCCTCTGTTTGACAACTTCTTGCCTATTAGGCCTGAAAAATGGACAGAGTTGTGTTTAAAGATTTTGTTCCTATTGACTTCAATGAGGTTCAGATTGACATTTGAACTTCAGTGCAGTTCAGTGAACATCACAGTCAATTTTCTTTATACAAGCAAAAAAAGCTGCCTAGCATAGATACAGAGAGTAGACAAAGTAACAATCAGTCGGAGAATCGCAACAATCATTTAAAAGTATATAATAAACTATTAAAAAGTAACCACAATAAGCCCTGGTTCACACCTAGGAGTTTTTGAGCAGTTCGAAAAGCTTTTTTAACTGCCGAACACAAGAAATGCCATGATTTTCAATGGCTCTGGTTCACACCCGAGCAGAAAGACACCAGCAGAAAAACACCAAACACCCGAAAAGATACAGGAGCTTCTTTGGGCAGTTAAAAGCATGTTTCTTCCCCATCATTGTAAAGGCCCAAAAACACGCAACAGACGCGTGTTGTACATTTTTGCGAGCGTTTTTGCGTGTTTATATGTGTGTTCTTCCACAATGGTTTATGAGCTGCCAATCAAAACGCGCGTCTTCATGTGCGCGCGTTAACAACGTGCATACAAATGTGCACAACGCGCAAATAACCATTAACTCACGTACAAATGCACAAAACCGGTGCTGCCTAGGTGTGAGCCCAGCCTAAAACCAACTAGTCCACGTATATATACTATTCTATTTTCGGTTAATGATTTCACTGCTTCAGTTAGATGTGGTGACTGCATTTGTTTAATTTTTTTACTCTTTTTTTCTCTTTAATTAACCTGGTGATTCTGCCAATAACACACTTCCAGTTCTAAGATGACAACACTCACCCTAGAGTGGTGTGGTTCTGTAGATAACTGAGAACAATTTAACTAATAACAGTCAACACAGGCAGAGAACACAGTTAGATATCAGCTCACAAGATTTCTGGCAGATCAAAAGGGATAAAATTAGAAAAGCTCATTGTTAGGATTTACGTACATTTGAAATATGTTTTGGTTTTTTTTACATTCCATACTATATGCATTCTATTTCTCTCCGTTTCAACATATTTTTGTTCTAGTCCTTTGATTATCTCTTTTTTTCTATTCCACTTCCCCATCTGGTAAACAGTTTTATAAGCCTTTACAATGCTAAAGACTTAACTTTGATTAATATCCCTGCTCTCTCAAAGAGAAACCTCATATTCCTCTGTGAAATCTGTGCCATATGTAACTCATTTTTTTGTCTTACATCTATTGCAGCTGCCCCTATAGCAGCTAAAATGCCACATTATATAGAGCTGAAATCAGCCTGCACTATAGATTTATTAAATCCAGATGTGATCCAAAGAGGTCCGAATAGCAGTGGTGATTACAGGGACAACAGGCTGAGCGTTCATCAATGGAAATTAAAATGAAGCCGCCGTTCATGGTTTAACTCATCCAAACGAGAGTTAGAGAATGGATGACCTCTGTATTTTTTTCAGAAGAGGTTACCATGCAGACGATTATGCCAGGGCATGGAAGGTGAGTAAGTCACAAATGGTCTTAAAAAGAAAAAGAATATATTTATTTTAAAAAAAAACAAATACACATAAATGACACAAAAATAAATTAATTTGTATTCAATGCTGAAAAGCAATTTTAAAGGAAAAAAACAGTGGCCATGGGCAAGATTAAAGGAGAACTATGGGGTCAGTGATTTTCCCCATAGTTCTCCTTAGGGTAACGGGAGGACACAAACTAGCATCCTCCTGTCACCCAAGCTCAGTATACCGCGAGCTACAGCTCACGGTATACTGAGACGCCGCAGCCGGAACGGATCCCAACAATTCTGTCTGGATCCACCCAGCTGCGTGAGTGACAGCTGGCTCTGCCTATCTAGAGGCAGAGCCAGCTGTACCTGCCCCCTAGGGGGGGAATCCCTGCAGGGAGCCGTGAGTGACAGTCACGGCTCTCTGCAGGGATAGATCGAGAAGTCAGCGAGCGCCGGTATGTGTTCGCTCACTTCCCGATCTACTGAGCCGACCTGTGACAGTTTTATTGTCACAGGTCGGCTCAGATTATGAGGCTAAGTGAAAATCCCTTGCCTCATAATTCTCCTTTAAAGGTGTTTAAAACTGGTCTGATTAGCCTTATTGTGAAATACCACTGCTTTAGAGCATTATCCTCAGTCCATAACCTGAACATAGGAGCACCTCAGCCCCTATCGAACAGATAACAGGATTTTTTTTTTTACAACTCCAACCTATACCTGGAAAGACCAGGTATTTCCTATAGGCCTTAGCAGAGCAGTGGGGAAGCATGGCAAAGATATCAATAGGTCCTGGGTTGTTTTGTCAGGTAATCACTTTACCTCATTGAGCAAAGCAATAAATAAATAAATAAACAATAAATAAATTCCTCGCGGAATACTGAGACGCCGCTGCCAGAGCGGATCCCGACCTGGACGTCGGGATCCGCCCAGCTGCGTGAGTGACAGCTGGCTCTGCCTATATAGAGGCAGAGCCAGCTGTACCCGCCCCCCCCCCCGCCCGTTCTTATATGTGTTCGCTCACCTCCCGATCTACTGAGCCGACCTGTGACAGTCAGTCTCATTGTCACAGGTCGGCTAGAACTATGAGGTGAGTGGAAATCACTCATCTCATAGTTCTCCTTTAATAGTCTTAGCTGGCATAATCAATGCAAGGAGCAAACAAATAAAGTCAAACTCTAGCCCAGTTTTATTTTTTATTTTGGAAGTAGTGGTGTCTTGTCAAAAAATCCATAAAGATTTAAATCCATAAAGTACAAATGCAGAATGTTTACAGTTTAAGTGACACTCTTTTTTTTTGGCTAACTTTATTCAAGATTTAAGTTTTTGGGACCCATAAGGTTGCTTCCCTGGACATTATGTAATGCAGGGGTAGGCAACCTTGAACAGGTGGAGATCTACTTGAACAATATGGAAGAGATAAAAGATCATCAGGGTGCAGTGTGCTTGTTTTTTTCAAGGAGATAACGAATGAAGACCCCATTAAAAGTAAGGAAGGTCTGAAGATTCAAGCAGTCAGAACTATGTAAGGCAGAATTCGCCAGGACTCAGGAGTACGTAACGCAAAGTGCAGAAGTCAGCAGTATGTAATGCAGAGTGCAGGGGTCAGTAGTAACGCAGAGTACAGGAGCCAATAGTATGTAACACAGAGTTCAGATTCAGCAGTATGTAATGCAGAGTGCAGGGGTCAGTAGTACTGTAGAATACAGGAGTCAACAGTATGTAACACAGAGTTCAGAAGTCAGTCATATGTAGCACAGTGTGCAGTAGTTACAGAGTTTAGAGGTCTGTATTATGTAATGCATTGTGCAGGGGTCTGGAGAAAGTAAAGCAGAGTGCACTAGTCAGTAGTACGCAGTGCAGGGGTCAGGAGCAAGTAATGCAGAGTGTAGAGGTCAATAGTATGTAATGCACAGTGCAGGGGTCAGGAGTAAGCAAAGCAAAGTGCGGAGCCCAGTAGTTTGTAATGCACAGTGCAGGGGTCAGCAGTAAGTAGAGTGCGGAGGTCAGTAATATGTAATGCACAGTACAGGGGTTACACACACAGCAGAATGCAGAGGTCAGTAGTATATAATGCACAGTGCAGGGGTCAGGAGTAAGCAGAGTGCAGAGGTCAGTAGGAAGTAATGCAGAATTCAACATCCAGTTGAGTATAGGTCAGAATGTGTTGAAAATCAGGAGTACGTAATGCAGAGTTCAGAGGTCAGCAGTATGTATTCCCAAGTGCAGGGGTCAGTAGTTAAGCAGAACACAGGATTGGTGTTGTACACAGCATTGGTATGTAACACAGAGTTTAGAGGTCAGGAGTCAGGTATAATGCCGTTACTACAACAGGATCACAGATGAAAAAAATTAAAAATGTTGTTTTAGTAGAGTAGGGAAAAAGTAGAATCCCTGTCAGCTTTTTATTACTCTGTAAAAAGTAGAGGCGAGGTGCTGGATTTAAATGATCAGAAGATTGGTCAGGTCTGGATAAACCACAATGGCTCTGGTGAGGTAGCTCTTGACAAAGATGGGATGTGCCTCAAACGAGAGGGTCAGATATGAAGCTTCATGTGTTGAAGGTCTAATGAGAGCGCCAATCAAACAGTCTGAGAGTCCAAACGCTTTGAATAATAGTATTGGTTTACAAACACACAAAATCCCCCTTCTTCATAACCATACATGTTCAAAGCTGGCCTGAATCAAAAGGAGATTACAATAGGGTAGACCCAGAATCTGTAAATAAGTGAAAAAGGGGAGGTCTTTAAGTCCTGAAATGTGCTGGATTGTAGATTGTGAAATAATGCTATTATTAAACGTTTTTGGACTCTCAGACTGTTTGGAAGATTTATCATCACTTCATCAGTTGTGACCACTCACCTGAACAGTTTTCCCCATTGGAATATTTCCCCAGTATTCCTATTCCTGTGACAACTTTAAATATTTGGATAAATAAAGACCACCTTCTCTTTATATCCAAAAATTTCAAGTACCTCGGACAGGAAACAGGCTGCAATAAAAAGCTTACAGAGGTGCCAACCATTTTATATTTTATCTAAACATTACCATTGCACTGCAAGGGTTAAGTGCTTGTTTTTGACTGGGTGCCGAAATAACAAAGCTATACTCACTGGAAGCTGTCACAGTGCTCCCTCCAGCCTGTCTCCCCCTCCCTGCAGCTTTTGAATCTTCTTCAGCATCCTCATGTCTATACACTGTGTATAGACATTGATAATTTATTGGACCTTAGACCACTGCAGAGGATAGGCCAGATTGTAAGCCCTCAGGGGCGGGGGCCCTCCTTACCATCCTGTCTTGAATTGTATTGTAATTGTAATGTCTTCCTTACATTGTAAAGCACTGCACAAACTGTTGGCGCTATATAAATACTATGTAATAATAATAATAATAATAATAGGGGGAGAGACGTTGGATGGACCGGTCGGGTCTATGAAGACGCCAACTCGGAGCTTCGGGTGAGTATAACTTTTGAGGCTAGACACGAACAAGCACTTAACCCCCGACTGCAAGGGTTAATACATTTTTTTAATATATTTTCTTTAAAGAAAGTGTATTTCCACATTTGCAGTTAAATTTGAGAAAGCCCCTCTATATGTTAGTTACGTGTTCCCATAAACAACATACTGAAAAATACTTTTAAAAAGATAAAAATTCTTTATCTTTTTACACGTGTCTTTGGTGAAGGCCTTTGTGTAGATTCCAGGCTACTCTGAGCAGTTTGAAAGTGAAAGTAGAGGGACAAACTGAGGGACAGTGAGCTTCCTCTCATTAACATACAATGCGTCTAAATCTTTAACCCCTTGTTAGGACAGACCGTGTTCAAATCTAGTTCACAACTGATAACGAGATCTGGCAGCACAGTACAGACAGGGTTAATTAGAGCAACCATAACTTCACACAGCCCCCTTCTTG
>NW_017306538.1:584161-586950 GCF_000935625.1 Nanorana parkeri
TGAGCAAGTAAAAATCACTTAACATATAAGCAGCTTCCTTTTATTCCTCCTCTTTTCTTCACTCCATTTGTTCGATACATTTACCTAATAGTTGTTGAGCCCTTTCTTTCTTTCTTTCTTTGCTCTGGTTATCCTTTTACTTGATGCATCGTATAAGAGCCCCAGATGTTTAAGTATTGTATAACTTTGCCAATTTCTGATGACCATGTTCTACACACTGTCCTATTCTTTTTTGCTTTTGTTACATTTTTGAAAACTGTCAATAAAATTATTGAATTGCCAAAAAAAATGTAAGCAGCAATTTTTAATTTTTTTTTTAAGTAGAACTCCAGACATGTAATTACCATCGCATTTCTTATCATTTGTCCTGGCTCAGTCAGAATGAATGGTGACGGCTTTGTTATGTGGATCACAACAACATCCATCATTGGGATAATAACACACTGCTCATGTTGGCGGCAGCAAAATAAAAGTATTTGTGGGACAATTTCCTGAAGGCTGAGCGCTATTCATATTTTTATAACTGTTTATGCTGTATTCTGGTAAGTGTTCCCTTACTCGGCCTTGATGAGCTATAAATGTTCATTGGTCTGTTAGTTATTGAATCAGTCACTGTAACCAGCTTAAACACAAACACAAAGTTATATTAGATTATAGTCCAGAGAGATGTTTGGAGAACTAGGAGTAAAGTAGCTCAGAAGAGCAAAATCAATGCAAACAAGACTAGGGAAGCTTGTAAGTTTAGTTTGGACAGGTTTTTTGGTCCTTGTCTCCTGTCTGCCTCCAAGTACCACTTGCCCACAGGTCTAAACACCAGAAAGGTTCTGCATTAAAGAAGAACTCCAAATCAAATCTTAACCCTTGCAGTGGGGTTACACCTGTGCTGCAAGGGTTAAGAGCTAATTTTTCTTCTAGGGAGCTAAAATATCAAAGTTAAATTCATCTGCCGACTGTTGCAGTGCTCTCTCCAACCTGTCCTTTCTGCTGCAGCGATAGTATGTCCCTCGGCATCCTCACATCCTATACACAGTGTATTGCATGTGATTACTCAGGGATCTTAGACTGCTGCAGCAGAGGGGGAGCAACGCTGGAAGGGACTGGCCTAAGAGACAGCCGGCTCCAAAGTTTGGGTGAGTATAACTTTTTTATTTTAGCATCTAGATCAAAACGAGCAATCAGAGGAAGCCTCACTGAAAAGTTTTACCCAGAGTTCTTCTTAAATTATGCAATGTGAATGGGAGCATGCAACAAACATAAAATAGGTGTTATCCCAATTTGTATATACACAACTTCTCCACTCATAGCAAGTATCCAGATTTACTAGCGTCCTGGAAGTAGTGTATACTTCTCTTCTATACATGTATAATATGCAGCATATAGTATAATAGCACATAATAGCAATGAATATTATAAATGTATTAACCCAATTTGGCTGCAAATGTGGAAATACAATTTCAAACTCCTACTGCATGGGTACATTTTTAAATTCCTAGAGTTCTATTTAAACTTTTAGTGACTTGGAGGACATCTATTTTAGGCATTTATACAATCATGGACCTGTGTGCCTCCCAATGGCAGTACCCCAGCTGAGCACTGCTCACCTCCAGTGCCTGGCAGCGGGCATCACTGCTCTGATGCAGCAACCAGAGGCAGTACCTGGTTGCTGCAGGGGATGGAGCCCTCTCCATCCCCTATTTCACCTGCAGTGCCAAGCAGCGGGCATCACTGCCCTGATGCAGTATCCAGAGGCAGTACCCCTGCGGAGCCCTCTCCATCCTCTGTCTCACCTGAAGTGCCAGGCAGCGGGCATCACTGCTCTGCAGAGCCGTCCTCATGTCCTCCAGCAGCTCCCTGAGGTTGCGGTTCTCGTCCTCCAGCCTATGTAGCACATCGTCTTCCCCTGTCAGGGTCATCCTCGGGCTCTTCTTCCTTCTCAGCCGGATCGGGCTACCTTGGCTCACAGGCAGGCGGGGGCCCCTGGCTTTGGAGCTGAAGTGCCCGCAGAGCCTGGCATGGAAGTGTCGGAAAGTCAGGCGCTCCGGCAGTTGCTCCAGCAGCCCCTCGCACTCGTCCATTCCGGGTTCCAAGCCAAGGACCCCGCACAGGGTGCGGAACTCTTCCCCGGAGATGGTGCCTTCTGCCCGCCAGTCCAGGTGATGGAAGACCTCCTGCAGGTACTGGTCCAGTCCACTGGCCAGAACGATGATTTCATTGTCCAGCCCGCGGTCCAGTCCGTAGTGATGAGCCAGGACACTGGCCAGCCACTGAGTCCGGCGAGCCGGCCGGGGAGGGTGGTAGGGGAGATCGGCCGGGTCCATGCCGCTGTCACTGTGCAGTGTACATGCCCCGGGAACGATCGTTCTCTTTGTGTGAAAAGTGTTCACAAACTTTCCTCGCCTGCACCAACTTCACTATTCTCCAGTCTTCTCTGTCTGACACAACGCTTCAGCTATGGGTGCGACACTCACATCCAAAATCCGCTCCGCTCCCTCTACAAAGAACAGTCCGGGTGAGAGAGGCGATCTGAGTCCTGAGCCCTGCTGGCGGCGTCTGGGGCTGCCTTCCTTCTGGGGATGGAGCGCTGTGTGCTGAGTATGGAGTACAGAACTGTTAGTCCTGAGTATAGAGTGCAGGGATGTATGATGTCCTGAGTATGGAGTGCAGGGATGTAAAATGTCCTGAGTATGGAGTGCAGGGATGTATGATGTCCTGAGTATGGAGTGCAGGGATGTATGATGTCCTGAGTATGGAGTGCAGGGATGTAAAATGTCCTGAGTATGGAGTGCAGG
>NW_017306538.1:587117-587538 GCF_000935625.1 Nanorana parkeri
GTGCTTTTCCAGGGTCCCACCAGGAAAAGCACCTTATCCCCATGCCAATGGGGACAAGGGCCTCTTCCGCTACAACCATGACTCGGTGGTTGTGGGGGTCTGCGAGCAGGGGGGTTTATTTGCATTGGTGTGCCCCTTCAGGAATGAGTAATGGGTACTTGTACCCCTATTTATTCACTAATGGGTTAAAGAGGGTTAACCCATTTAACTAATGGGTTAAATGGGTTTACCTCCTCATGTGTCATTTCCTCCTCCTCTTTCAGATTGTAAGCCCTCAGGGGCAGGGCCCTCCTTACCATCCTGTCTTGAATTGTATTGTAATTGTAATGTCTTCCTTACATTGTAAAGCACTGCACAAACTGTTGGCGCTATATACATACTATTTAATAATAATAATAATAATAATAGGGGGAGAGACGTT
>NW_017306538.1:587638-600728 GCF_000935625.1 Nanorana parkeri
GGTTAATACATTTTTTTAATATATTTTCTTTAAAGAAAGTGTATTTCCACATTTGCAGTTAAATTTGAGAAAGCCCCTCTATATGTTAGTTACGTGTTCCCATAAACAACATACTGAAAAATACTTTTAAAAAGATAAAAATTCTTTATCTTTTTACACGTGTCTTTGGTGAAGGCCTTTGTGTAGATTCCAGGCTACTCTGAGCAGTTTGAAAGTGAAAGTAGAGGGACAAACTGAGGGACAGTGAGCTTCCTCTCATTAACATACAATGCGTCTAAATCTTTAACCCCTTGTTAGGACAGACCGTGTTCAAATCTAGTTCACAACTGATAACGAGATCTGGCAGCACAGTACAGACAGGGTTAATTAGAGCAACCATAACTTCCCACAGCCCCCTCCTTAAAAAAAGGGGGGGGGGGGGGGGCTAGGTAGGATTTTTGAGCAAGTAAAAATCACTTAACATATAAGCAGCTTCCTTTTATTCCTCCTCTTTTCTTCACTCCATTTGTTCGATACATTTACCTAATAGTTGTTGAGCCCTTTCTTTCTTTCTTTCTTTGCTCTGGTTATCCTTTTACTTGATGCATCGTATAAGAGCCCCAGATGTTTAAGTATTGTATAACTTTGCCAATTTCTGATGACCATGTTCTACACACTGTCCTATTCTTTTTTGCTTTTGTTACATTTTTGAAAACTGTCAATAAAATTATTGAATTGCCAAAAAAAATGTAAGCAGCAATTTTTAATTTTTTTTTTAAGTAGAACTCCAGACATGTAATTACCATCGCATTTCTTATCATTTGTCCTGGCTCAGTCAGAATGAATGGTGACGGCTTTGTTATGTGGATCACAACAACATCCATCATTGGGATAATAACACACTGCTCATGTTGGCGGCAGCAAAATAAAAGTCTTTGTGGGACAATTTCCTGAAGGCTGAGCGCTATTCATATTTTTATAACTGTTTATGCTGTATTCTGGTAAGTGTTCCCTTACTCGGCCTTGATGAGCTATAAATGTTCATTGGTCTGTTAGTTATTGAATCAGTCACTGTAACCAGCTTAAACACAAACACAAAGTTATATTAGATTATAGTCCAGAGAGATGTTTGGAGAACTAGGAGTAAAGTAGCTCAGAAGAGCAAAATCAATGCAAACAAGACTAGGGAAGCTTGTAAGTTTAGTTTGGACAGGTTTTTTGGTCCTTGTCTCCTGTCTGCCTCCAAGTACCACTTGCCCACAGGTCTAAACACCAGAAAGGTTCTGCATTAAAGAAGAACTCCAAATCAAATCTTAACCCTTGCAGTGGGGTTACACCTGTGCTGCAAGGGTTAAGAGCTAATTTTTCTTCTAGGGAGCTAAAATATCAAAGTTAAATTCATCTGCCGACTGTTGCAGTGCTCTCTCCAACCTGTCCTTTCTGCTGCAGCGATAGTATGTCCCTCGGCATCCTCACATCCTATACACAGTGTATTGCATGTGATTACTCAGGGATCTTAGACTGCTGCAGCAGAGGGGGAGCAACGCTGGAAGGGACTGGCCTAAGAGACAGCCGGCTCCAAAGTTTGGGTGAGTATAACTTTTTTATTTTAGCATCTAGATCAAAACGAGCAATCAGAGGAAGCCTCACTGAAAAGTTTTACCCAGAGTTCTTCTTAAATTATGCAATGTGAATGGGAGCATGCAACAAACATAAAATAGGTGTTATCCCAATTTGTATATACACAACTTCTCCACTCATAGCAAGTATCCAGATTTACTAGCGTCCTGGAAGTAGTGTATACTTCTCTTCTATACATGTATAATATGCAGCATATAGTATAATAGCACATAATAGCAATGAATATTATAAATGTATTAACCCAATTTGGCTGCAAATGTGGAAATACAATTTCAAACTCCTACTGCATGGGTACATTTTTAAATTCCTAGAGTTCTATTTAAACTTTTAGTGACTTGGAGGACATCTATTTTAGGCATTTATACAATCATGGACCTGTGTGCCTCCCAATGGCAGTACCCCAGCTGAGCACTGCTCACCTCCAGTGCCTGGCAGCGGGCATCACTGCTCTGATGCAGCAACCAGAGGCAGTACCTGGTTGCTGCAGGGGATGGAGCCCTCTCCATCCCCTATTTCACCTGCAGTGCCAAGCAGCGGGCATCACTGCCCTGATGCAGTATCCAGAGGCAGTACCCCTGCGGAGCCCTCTCCATCCTCTGTCTCACCTGAAGTGCCAGGCAGCGGGCATCACTGCTCTGCAGAGCCGTCCTCATGTCCTCCAGCAGCTCCCTGAGGTTGCGGTTCTCGTCCTCCAGCCTATGTAGCACATCGTCTTCCCCTGTCAGGGTCATCCTCGGGCTCTTCTTCCTTCTCAGCCGGATCGGGCTACCTTGGCTCACAGGCAGGCGGGGGCCCCTGGCTTTGGAGCTGAAGTGCCCGCAGAGCCTGGCATGGAAGTGTCGGAAAGTCAGGCGCTCCGGCAGTTGCTCCAGCAGCCCCTCGCACTCGTCCATTCCGGGTTCCAAGCCAAGGACCCCGCACAGGGTGCGGAACTCTTCCCCGGAGATGGTGCCTTCTGCCCGCCAGTCCAGGTGATGGAAGACCTCCTGCAGGTACTGGTCCAGTCCACTGGCCAGAACGATGATTTCATTGTCCAGCCCGCGGTCCAGTCCGTAGTGATGAGCCAGGACACTGGCCAGCCACTGAGTCCGGCGAGCCGGCCGGGGAGGGTGGTAGGGGAGATCGGCCGGGTCCATGCCGCTGTCACTGTGCAGTGTACATGCCCCGGGAACGATCGTTCTCTTTGTGTGAAAAGTGTTCACAAACTTTCCTCGCCTGCACCAACTTCACTATTCTCCAGTCTTCTCTGTCTGACACAACGCTTCAGCTATGGGTGCGACACTCACATCCAAAATCCGCTCCGCTCCCTCTACAAAGAACAGTCCGGGTGAGAGAGGCGATCTGAGTCCTGAGCCCTGCTGGCGGCGTCTGGGGCTGCCTTCCTTCTGGGGATGGAGCGCTGTGTGCTGAGTATGGAGTACAGAACTGTTAGTCCTGAGTATAGAGTGCAGGGATGTATGATGTCCTGAGTATGGAGTGCAGGGATGTATGATGTCCTGAGTATGGAGTGCAGGGATGTATGATGTCCTGAGTATGGAGTGCAGGGATGTATGATGTCCTGAGTATGGAGTGCAGGGATGTAAAATGTCCTGAGTATGGAGTGCAGGGATGTATGATGTCCTGAGTATGGAGTGCAGGGATGTATGATGTCCTGAGTATGGAGTGCAGGGATGTAAAATGTCCTGAGTATGGAGTGCAGGGATGTATGATGTCCTGGATGTTGTCCTGAGTATGTAATGCAGTGCTTTATGGTGTCAGTCCTGAGTATGGAGTACAGTGCTGTATCAGTCCTGAATATGGAGTGAAGTGCTGTATTAGCCCTAATAATAGAGTACAGTACTGTATCAGTCCTGAGTATGGAGTGCAGTGCTCTAGAGTGTCCTGAGTATGGAGTGCAGTGATGTATAAGGCCAGCCCTGAGTATAGAGTGCAGTGGGTATATCAGTCCGGATAAGAGACTGCAGTGCTGTATCAGTCCTGAGTATGGAGTGCTGTCAATATGGAGTGCAGTGCTGTATCAGTCCTGAGTATGGAGTGCTGTCAATATGGAGTGCAGTGCTGTATCAGTCCTGAGTATGGAGTGCTGTCAATATGGAGTGCAGTGCTGTATCAGTCCTGAGTATGGAGTGTTGTCAATATGGAGCGCAGTGATGTAAGGTCCGTCCTGGTAATAGGGTGCAGTGCTCTATCAGCCCTGATAATAGAGTGCCGTGCTGTTTCAGTCTTAAGTATGGAGTGCAGTGCTCTATAGTGTTCTGAGTATGGGGTGCTGTCAATATGGAGTGCAGTGATGTATGCGGTCAGTCCTGAGTATGTGTGCACTGATGTGTGATGTCAGTCCTGAGCACAGAGTGCAGTTGTGTCTGCTGCCAATTCATAACATGGAGTGCAGGTATCAGTACTGTGAGTGATGTATTCCCGGTAGGATGATATTTCTGTATAACTCTTCTAGTCCTTTGTAGTCCTCTGTGTTGGTGGCATTCCTCTGGGTGGAGTGACAGTGTGTTTGATGTCTGTCCACTCCTATGTATGCTTTTGGTGAATGTCACACCCTCTGACAATCAAACTATTTTGTGCATACCTTAGTGTAAGGGAGGGTCCACACAAGATGACTCTGATCTGTCCTGTGCAGCAATTATCTAACACATTGTTTGTGACTTGTATACTTTAAAATGCGACCACATTTCTCAGAGCATTAGACATTTACAACTTAGGGATGTTAAGCTGTTCAGAGGAAGTCTCCATCTCCGAAATCCTAAATATCTAAATATGTGATATCTTAACAATTATATAAATAATAATTACTTTTACATTTCATTTTTGGTTTGGGATCATTTGGATCCAAGCAAAGAAGTTTGTGTTGCTCTCTTTTCCAAATCTGGCATTTTCTACATTATTCATATTATTAATATTAAACTGTATCAGTAAAGAGATTATGTTGTTTTGGATCTCTGCTGCCAATGGTCACTTAATGTTCAGATCCTCCAATAGCTTCACATCATAATCAGTAGCCAACCTGATTGGGTGCAGGGGCAGATCCAGAGTCTAGTCTCGGGAGGGGCACTGCCAGAAAAAAGTTCCAAGCTGTAGAGGGACTACCAATCCTAGCAATACATTATACAGCGATTCTGAATGGCACCGGCTATAGAGGACTACAAATCCCAGCAACACATTACACAGCAATGCAGAATACCATCAGCTATAGAGGACTACAAATCCCAACGATACATAATGCAGCAGGTCTTACCAGGGCTGTGCTGGCTCTAAGAAGGGCTGTGTGGGGTCTCAGGGGGGCTCTGCTGGGTCTCACCAGGGATGCGCGGGGTTCCAGCCTTTTCCCACCTTCCTCTTCTTGGCAGCCAGGGGATGGGACAGAGTGCAGGAGAGGGTCCTCTCCAACACAACAGGATGTGCTTGCCTGCAGTGTTGGTAGCAGCTCCATCAGGCTGAACAGACCTGACAGGTAACCGGGACAACCTCCCCATCCACGCACAGCCGGCCGTACGTTGAGCGGTCCTACTACTGCGGGTGGCAGATCGGCGGTGGAGGAAGGGAGAGCAGCACTATCTTGGGGGGCAGGGGGGGATTGGTTGGTCCCGATAACAAATTTAGCGATAGACATCTTGTGATGTTTATAAAAATCACCAACAGTCAGCCCTAAGTTTGACCTGTTCTGGTTCCTTATTGGCTAAATATAGACAAGTTTCCTGGAGCTTCAAAGGGCTCTGAAGTGAAGTGATATTGTCTCTGAAGTGCAAAGCAAAAATAAAATATCCCGAACACTCCTGAGCCCTAAAGAGAAGCAGAAACTTAGTAGGTCTCATTTACTATAGATTGCAGTACGATAAAGTGATGCTGGGTTATTATATCATCCAGAGGGTCTAAGCAAGGTCTGCTGAAATATGGTGAGCTAGTAAAAAAGAATGATGCAACCACGTCATCTTTTTCCAGAAATGTTTTTTACCCTTTGTGTATACAAGTGGTCTTTATGAGGACAATTGGCCTTTTATTGTTTCTCCTTTGCTTTCTGAATTGTTGGAATGAAACAATCAGACCCTTGAATAATGATCCCCTGCACCTGACATCAATCCGTACATCTACCCAGTGTAGGTTGGGTGATGTTCTATGCTGTGTTATCTCTGTCCATCTTTGCTGTATCAGATGAACAGGTATCCATTGATGGTTTCACCCCGTTGCTGAACCATATCCTGAGATTCCCTAACAGGATTATCTGCATTCATTACTCAGAGAGATTGCTGGACAAAATTCCAGACCAGACCACCTTACGGCCCTATTCCATATTCTAATCTTAGTCATGATGCTCCTTAGTGCTTAGAGAAAATAAAGCAATAAATATGTCAAGAAAGAAAGGGACAATCCTTTTTTTTGGGTTGAGACACAGTTCTTACAAAGAAGTACAGTAGATAGGCCCCACCCTCAGAGAAAACGGAAATCATTTCTATAATTCCAATGTAATTACTTTCCATACACTTCTTGTTGTGATTAACTCCACATACAATTAGTATGGTATTAGTATACAATATGGACATCTCACAACAAGATATGATTTCCCAAAACATCATCTTTTATTACAAAAATTATAACCAAAACCCACAAACAAAACATCTCTGACCATCTGGGAGACACAGGTGCTTGGGACTTTATGACACCTGTGGCTAGGCATGTAGTCTTTAACCATAATGGAAGAATGGATAAGCTTTTTTCTTTTTTTGCTCTAGAATTCATAAATCTGAACGAGGGGGTGACTTGGATAAGGCCCTCTTCATAAAGAATGCAGGTGGATCCATCAATTGAGAGCATATGAAGATCCCATTCTGGTATTCCTTACTATAGTACCCTTGACTTATATTGTTTTTTTTTATGTTTAACCTTTTATGGCTAATATGTTTCAAAAAAAGAATCTGGTTTAAGTTGTAGGATGACTTTTGACAAATTTGTCTCTAAAAAGGTCTTTGTACTGTGGCAATCCCTCTGCATATATTCTGTATGGAATGGTATTTACAGGTGTGTTTGTAACACAGTGCCCGACCCGAAATGAGGGCAGGCTAAAATCATTTGGGCTTGCTTTCCACTGTGGAGCACTAGTAACTGTGTGAGGCCAGAGAGCAATA
Organism: Nanorana parkeri; assembly: GCF_000935625.1. Classification (NCBI taxonomy): domain Eukaryota; kingdom Metazoa; phylum Chordata; class Amphibia; order Anura; family Dicroglossidae; genus Nanorana; species Nanorana parkeri. The sequence goes on from NW_017306538.1 coordinate 594,391, forward strand.
TCAGCTATTATCTAGGGAGGAGGCGCTGTGTTTATTCTGACCTATATATGTGAATGGCTCAGTGTCAAAACCAGACCACTCCCCCCTATGAGGAAGTCCTGCTTTGGGAAGAAGTGCGTACGAGAAGTGCATGTTTTTTTGGCGTGCTCCCCATGTCTCTGGTAAACTGAGACCCTGGCATGAGAAAGACATTGTACTGCCATGCTGATTTATATGTGGCTGCACCCCGATCCTCTGCTGATTTGAGAAGCAAAACTGGGCCCCTTGTAGGGCCAGTTTACACCACATCCAGTACGTTCTGGCACTGGAAGGCACTGGATCACACATTTAAAGCTTCCCACATCCTGGGGCGGGAGGGGGTGTGGTAAATTGACATTGATGTCAATGGCACTGCTAGCCACGCCTCCTGCCCGCAGTGCGATCACCTGCACTAGAACGCATGGTACAGCAATGCCTGCGGTCAGGTGCGGTGTGATTGCAAAAAATAGTGCATTGACATGAATGGCACCAGCACGTCCCCTCCCACCCCAAAACGCAATAGGCTTTAATTATGCAGTCCAGTGTGTTCTGGCCACTAAAATTCCCAACCAGAGCCTTGATCCGAGCACAGGTCTGGCAGGCAGTAAAGGGGCGGAACACTGGATGTGGTGTAAACTGGCTCATAAAGTGGACATATCTTTAAATAACAACAAACACACCTTTAGAAATGTTTGATAATGACAATCTACAAACACAATTTTCTGGATAATTTCAGGCTCTGTATTCTTTTCTCTTTTCTTCCCCAGTCTTCTGACAGTGGCCATGTTTACTAAGGGCATATTATTAGCTCTCCTTTTACTTCCTGGATTTCTGGCACTAGATATGCGACTAGGACATTTGACCATGCACATCATCTCAGGGGAGGAAAATGCCTTTCCCTGAGGTCTCCTGAGATACAGATAAGATTTTCCAGCAATGCTCTATTGATGACAAGGCAATCCCAGTATGCATTGCTTTGGCAAACTGAAGTCATTTTGCACTTTCAAAGCAGGAAGTGAATGCTCTGCAAGTGTAAGTATTTCAAAATCACAGCATTTTACACCTGACATGTCTATGTTATTATTAATCATCATATATGGAGGGATGCATTGGGAGAGTACCCCTTTTTCATTCACAAGGGGGAGCAGCATCTGGGTGCAAATAAGCCTCCCTGCCCGCAGACGACCCACAACCACAGGGTCAGGTTTGTGGCAGAAGAGACCATTGTTCCCATTAGCATGAGGATAAGGTGCTTTTCCAGGGGGTACCCTGGAAAAGCACCCTCCCAATGCCGAGGGCATGTGCCCTGGTATGGCACAGGGAGGTTTTTTTCTTGTGAAAAAAGCAGTGTGGGGTCCCCCTCCCAAACCATACCATACCCTTGAGGTTTGGTAGGAAAGTTAGAAGGTACCCCAAATTGAAAATAAAAATAAAAAGGGGTTTCCCCCAAGTCATACTAGGCCCTTTACGTCTGATAGGAATTTTAAGAAGGAAGCCAACCCCCAAAAATGGGGGGAAAAAAGGTGGGGTCTCCCCTAAAATTCCCAACCAGACCCTTGATCCGAGCACAGGTCTGGCAGGCAGTAAAGGGAGGGGACAGGCAAGCACCCCCATCCCCGCCATACCAGGCCACATGCCCCCGACACTGGGAGGGCGCTTTTCCAGGTTCCCCCCTGGAAAAGCACCTTGTCCCCGTGCAGGTGGGGACAAGGGCCTCTTCCCCACAAGTGTTAAAGTGTTTTCCCCCTTTTGCAGTCAAATTTGAGAAACCCCCTGACAAAGATATTATAGACACTCAGAGCACCACTTTAATTTATATCAACCTTTAGCACACTTCAGTTCAACATGTATATTATCTCTCTATGTATCCTTGGTTTGGGAACTTGTGGTTTTGTTTAGGCTACATCTTGCAGATATTAATTATTTTGTGCCACACAACTCAGTTTCTCTAGCATCATGCTATATGGGTGCACCTTAAAGTGGCATTAAAGTAGAAAAAAACTTTCCCTCCCCCCAATGTTAAGTAAAACACTTACCTTAAATGATGTCTCTTAATCCGATCTTTCTCTTCTTTCCTGTCCTTTTCAGCCTTCTCTCCAGTGCTGCTGCGGATCTCCGATCCAGCGCTGACTCCTCTCTCCTTGCTGGCACATAGACTTACCTTGCATCCCTCCTCCTTGTCTCCCGGCCGAAAATCCGAACTGCGCATGCTCCCGCCCCAAGATGCTTTGCAGCCGCCCGAGCAGTTTTGGATTTTCGGACAGGAGTGCGCGGCGAAGACAGCGGTAAGTTTAAACCGCTTTTAAAGCGTTTTTCTTTTTTTACTTTTTGCATACATCTACTGCTTACCAGCAGTAGATATATGCAAAAAAAAACTGGAGGGTTTAGAAACCCTTTAACCTTTTTCTTCTATGATAGGTGTAGTATCGAATTTAATTCTGTCTACAACACCCCCACTATATGATTGTTATGTGTATTAAATAGGTGCTATTCCAAATTGGACTGCAAAAGTGGAAATATACTGTAAAAGTCTTTGCAACAGTGCACACAGAGATCATATACATTCACCATAAATTTTTATCAGGCTTATTTTTAAGAAATCCATTACTTCCAGCGCTACTGATTCACAACCATGTCTTCACACTCATGACTACAAATAGCAAAGTCTCACTAAGGATACACTGCTCAGGTCTAAGACATCCAGGATGCGTTTTGGGTCATGCCCCTTCATCACCGCCACTGTATAGATTAGCATATATGTCCTTTCATCTTGTCAGTATCTGTCTTTTTATTATGTTTCAAAAATAAACATATTTCACAAGGATAAGGCTCTTTGTCCTATTTGTGTTTACATTATTGTAAAAGCTTATGAAGCCTTTCTTATCCATGGCAACTTTGTTGTGCACAGTACATTGATTTTGATATGTCCATGGTAATAGAACTGAACAATGGTAGCACAATGTTGAGTTTGCACCATGTCATGTAATGTGTCATAATACTAGTGGTGCGACACAACCACAAGAAGCTGCAATTGAAATGCTGACACTTCAAGTGAAGCTGACACAGGTTTCATTATGATAATATATGTGAAATGCTATATGACAGTGTAATTTGGGAAGCATTATGTAGCAGATTTGTCTAATTACATCACTGTTATCTTTTGACATTCACGAAAACAAAAAGACTGATTAATTGGTTCTGATGTGTAAAACATATGCCCAGTGTATAGCTGAGCGAATGCCGTTCGCGTGTTATTTCTGCGACTAGATGGAGCTGAGGATCATTGCAACTCCTATGCTCATTGGCTCCATCTAGTGGCCATAATGATAGCGCAAAAGGCTTTCTCCCAGCTATACTCTCAGTGTAAGTTTTATACATCTGCCCTTTAGTGTGTTGGCACTTAGGGGAGATTCTTTATTGACATTAAAAAAAACACTAAAGACTACAATGGGTGTACCAAAAAAACCCTAACATGTAAATATTAAAACGCGGCAGATCCGTCTTTAAAATTGACTACACTCCAACTAGTTGGGGTATGATAAAGTAATCTACTAAGAGGCGTGGCAGAATTATTTCACACTGTTCATGGGCCCTTTTTGAAAACATTTGCACTGACCACCTTAACACATAAAAACCCCAGATGAAGCCATGCATGTGGCAAAACATGTTGGGTACACTATAGGGCAGCAAGAACTTAGTGATGGGGTCCATACGGTGAAAAAGAAAATGAAAAAAGAGAAATTAGAAAGCTTTATAAGAAAAATAAAGGAAGAATTATAGTTGCTTTCCTGCATGGAAACCACTATAGGAATCATGATGGTGGCGTGTAGACAGAAAAAGACCAATATGGAAATATATATAGAAAAAATTATCTAATAGATATAGAATGAAGGAGATGTGAATATTACTGAAGTGGGCAAATTGTGGACAGGAATTGTTCATTCTTTCTATATAAAACATACAGTTCGTAATGTATTATTTTTGTATTCTTATACACACAAACACAAACTAAGCTACATGGAACACAGTTTATTGTAGACGTTAAAAGGCTAAAAAATTTGCTTATTTTCGGATCGATTCAAATTTTTAGTTTTTTTAGTTCGGATCGATCTGAATTTTTTCATTTTTAGTTTGGAGTTTGGCGGGGGGAATATGATCATTTTAGTTCTGTACTGGTCATCTGAGTCCATACTAGTCCTCCTAGTCCATACTGGTCATCTTATTCCGTACTAGTGCTCTTAGTCCTTACTGGTCATCTTACTTCGTACTGGTAATCTTTGTCCATACTAGTCATATTAGTCCTTACTGGTCATCTTACTCCGTACTAGTCCTCTTAGTGCGTACTGGTTCTCTTAGTCCATACTGGTCATCATAGTCCGTAGTGGTCATTTTAGGCTGTTCTGGTAATTTTAATCCGTACTGGTCTTCTTAGCCCATAATTGTCCTCTTAGTCCGTCCTGGTCATCTTAGTCCGTACTAATCCTCTTAGTCCATACTGGTCATCTTTGTCTGTACTAGTCATTTTAGTCCATACTACTCCTATTAGTCTGTAGTGGTCATCTTAATCCTTACTGGTCAAATTAGTCCATACTGCTTGTCTCATTCCGTACTGGTAATTTTAGTCTGTACTGGTCATCTTTGTCTGTATCGGCCATTAGAACTGGAAATTTGGAAATTCGGATGCATTCGAACGTAACGAAAAACTTACATGTCTAGTTTATTGTAAGATGTTTCTAATTACATAAGTATCAGGTTAAGTAGGCAAATGTAATATAGCTATTCACTAACATATAGAGAAGACTGAACCTTACTTTTCCTTTAATGAAAGGCAGTAGATTGATTGTTGGCCCTGTATGTTCTCGGTGTTGTGCGTTGTTACAATGTATCGTATCTCCAACCTATCCCCACCCTCAAGGAAAACAAACACAAAAACAGGTTTGGCTGCAATACTCACCTCCTCACCGGTGCTGCCCCACCCCAATAAGTCTATGGTCCTGTAATGTGCAGGTGTGACCAGCATAGGGGGCATTGAAATGATGGAATGTTGTTGACTATAGAGGAGGGGTGGGCCACTCCAGACCTCCAGCTGTTGTGGAACTACAAGTCCCATGAGGCATTGTAAGACTGACAGATACAGGCATGACCCCCAGAGGCAGAGGGATGTTGGGATTTGTAGTTAAAGCACATCTGGAGGGCTGGAGTTGCCAATCCCTGCAATAGATGAACCATGCTCATCAGGCCTCAGTACGTACGGATCTGCAGAGGGGGAGGGTGGAAACGTTTAGGCCAGGTATGGGGGACCAAAACTATAAATGCACTTTATTTTAAAGTGCACTTATCCTTTAAATTTAATAGTTTGAAATTAACATTTGCCTCCTGAAAAAAGTATTAACGTTCAAAAAGAAAATACCAAAAGTAGGAAACTAGCAATTTGTGGTCCTTTAAGGTGACACACTTTGATAAATATAATTTCATGACAATGTAGAAATCATATCAAGTGTTTATCCACACTAAACCATGGCAATCCAAACACTGACAAACTCAGAGTAAATATATTTGTGTAATTAGTATTCTGCTAAAAGCATTCTTCTGTTTGTGACACATTTCCTTTGAAGCTCACTCCCTGGTTGTTTTAAAGTATTTATTATAATACATGTAATGTACTGAAAAAAAAGTAATGGAGCAATCAGTGCCCTGAGTTCCTGCACTGTGATTGTATAAATACAGCTTGTTTTCAGACACTTTAAGTGACACTAAACTCAGGAGTTGAAACTTAAAAATAAATGTAGGTACCTTAACTGTTAATAAAAATGTATCTTATTTGTGTAGATCCTCAAATCATCTGTGAATTGGCGGCTGTAGATCCTCAAATCATCTGTGAATTGGTGCTGACACTGTCCTTCCTTCTGGAGGGGGGCTACTTTTGTTCCCCATGGTCCCTGTGTGTGTTGTAAAGTACCCACCGCTCCAAGCTCAATCCTGTGATGGACTACAATCTCATGTTTAGTTTATTAATTTGTATTGAGATTGCAGTCCATCACAGGAGTGAGCTTGGAACAGTGGCTACTTTACAAGACACACACGGACCATGGGGAATAAAAGTAGCCCCCCTCTAGAAGGAAGGACAGTGTCAACACTAATTCAGAGATGATTTTTATTAAAGGAGAACTATGGGGTCAGTGTTTTTCCCCATAGTTCTCCTTGGGGTAACGGGAGGACACAAACTAGCGTCCTCCCGTTACCCTAAGCTCAGTATACCGCGAGCTACAGCTCACGGTATACTGAGACGCCGCACCTGGAGCGGATCCCGACTTAGATGA
>NW_017306538.1:602041-604856 GCF_000935625.1 Nanorana parkeri
CCCCTCCCCCTGTCACGGCAGAGAGCCTTGACAGGATCGAGAGGTGAGGGAACCCGGTATATGTTCTCTCACCTCCCGATCTACTGAGCCGACCTGTGACAGTCTCATTGTCACAGGTCGGCTTAGAACTATGAGGTGAGTGGAAATCACTCATGTCATAGTTCTCCTTTAACAGCTAAGGTACCTAAATGTATTTTTAAGATTTAACTCCTGAGTTTAGTGTCACTTTAAAGGTCATCTCTGGGGAAACAAAAAACTGTCCTTGTAGTTGGGTTACTCTCGCACTACAAGGGTCCATTGCTTATTTATTTCTTAAGCTGGCCATACGCTGTTATATTTTTCTCATTCAAACAGTGGTCTGCTGGGCTATTGTATTCTGACACCAGCGGTTGGTCCCCACTTTTTTTTGCATCCATACCAGACCCCGAGATAGGGGTCTGATATGGATTTCAAGTGGGACCCCATGCAAAAACAGTACGGTTCCCCTTCATGTCAGAGCCCCCCCCCCGATTCACATAAGCCCTCTGTTACATCAGTACTCACCTTTTCACAACAAAAGTCCCCTTTACATTAGATTCACCCTTTACATTAGAGCCCCCTTTTACATTAGGAGGTGTTTTCACATCAAAGTCCCCCATTTCACATCATAGTTTCCCTTTCACATCAGGAGTCCCCTTCACAACAGAAGCTTCCACATCAGGTTCCCCCTTCAGATTGGAGTCCTCTACTGAATATTGGGGGCAGTCCTGGATTAGCCTCATGCGGTTCCCTGGTGATGGTGGGCAGCCTGCTTGCACCATGGAAATGCATAATGCTGTGAGAAAATTGTATGTAACCCCTGAAGAAGCCAGATGACACCCCTTCAGTAAGACTAGGTTAAACCATAAGCTATTTTTTCTCCACTACTCTACCTATATACTGGCTTTTCACAATAACAAATGTCATCATTTAGAGGTTGGTTGGAAGGTTTAATTTAAAATATAATTAAACTCAAACTTTTTTTTCAATAATGAATCCAAATCAAACAAATATACATTCCCCAGCACGGTATTTCTTAAAATTTTTGCTCAAGCACTTACAGTCATCATGTTTCCAACCAGCTCCAATTCTCTCTGCTCCACTTTCCCGAACTTCCTGTCCATTACAAGATCACAAAGCACAGCACAGTCCATCTACTCCTTGAAGAAGGGAAAAGGAGGAGGGAAATAGGATAGGAGAGCAGGGAGTAGGGGAGTGGATTTCTTTGCTGTGTTTGTGTATTTGTTGAAGTGTGAACTCCTTAGTTGTGTTACTAAAACCTCTGTTTTTAACCCTAGTAGTTAGACAGTGTATTATTTTGCAGGCTGGCTGGTGAGTATGCTGGTTTTTGTTTTTGTACTTTGTAAAGCCATTCCATGTGCACCTTAGTTTAAAGCAAGTTATGAATTGATGGGTACGTTTGCGGTTTGTTTCACTTGTTGGATTTGGTGTGGGGACACACTGGGGGCTTCAGTTCCCATTGTGCTGTGCAGAGCTTCTAGAGTCCCTGTGCCTTTAAGGAGGTTGGGCTATCTCCTGGCAAGCCTGCACCCAATTCATCCTTTACATATATATATGCTCCAAGATGGAGGCTCTAATAAATTAGAGTTAGAACCGCCCTACACAGAGGGGCTTTGACGAGGCAGTGTGGCTTCCACATATTTGGTAAAAGTTGTGTAGCTAAAACCTGTTTTTAACCCTAGTAGTTAGACAGTGTGGCACAGCTGGTAGCTGTTTGTGATGGGATATTTTTGTTTGTGTGTATTTGTGGAGTCACACAAAGGGTGGCTCAAAAGGGCCCTAGAAGGAAAAGGAGCTACCCTAAAACAGGATATCAGGACCAGTGCTCAGGGGACCAGCCGATTCTGCAGGAAACTAAAACTTTTAAACATCAAGAAGCAGCATCCAATGTAAGTGGTTGCATTAGCATTTGAAATAGCTTAAAAATATTTTGAATTTAATATCACCTTAAAATAACACTTTTGTTAATTAAATGGCACATTTATGTATAGCGTTCTATACATCAGATGAAAAGGGGCAACTGAAGAGGAAAGAGGGACAGAGGGATTTGGTTCCAAATGAGGGACAGTTGGGAGCTGTACAAATAGTCCTATATCATTTATATACAGCAGAGCCGCTCATTTACACCAAGTTAGAAGCGTGAAAAGAAGTTAGCATAATCTTTTTTTCTCTAGAAGTGTACAGCGGCACCTGCTTCTTCCACTTCATTTCCTACCAATGCTTGCTCTGCATGCTGTATGACAATGTAAGGGATGGCATTTGGTCTTTTGTGGAGGTCTGCAGTGCCCATCTGTCATTTCTTTACCAGAAGACAACAGAGGGGTCTCAGCAGTATTGTAAACCATTTAACCTTTGTGATTGTACGCTGTAGGCAACATAAAAATGGAAGACTTACATGGCTTCTTGGGTAAACTTATTAGATCAAATGTATGTTTTGCTGAGAAAATGTAATTCACATGAATAGTACCTAAAATAGACTCAGATACAATGTGGACAAAATGTAAGGGGTGAACAATTTGCTCAGTTCTAGACGAGGGCAACATTGTAGAAATAAATGTTGTATTATTTAAATGCCTGTTCCAGATTATTAGGTAAATTGCATACAAGTTGGATGGATAAATCCTGCTTGACAAAGTTTATTTTAGGAATACAGGTAAGTCCACATTCCATCCACCACCATCAAATCCATAAAAAAAAAGTACAGACTGAAGATACAGACTGAAGACTGAAGATGCAGAAAAATACAAGTTCTCATCAGGGAGTTATGCCCGTTACC
>NW_017306538.1:604912-611288 GCF_000935625.1 Nanorana parkeri
GGTGCACCAGCACGCAGAAACGACAATTGTGCTACACACGTTACATATCGCCGTGAACGTCTCAGTGAGAGCAATCATTTTAGGGCCATCAATCATTGATAACACTAAACTGATGAGCGGTAAAAGCTTTTAAAGCGTCGCCTATGGCCAATTTTGGGTATTATCGTTTTTTGAGGTTTCGCGTGCGCACGCAATTTTAAGGCTTGACATGTTTGGTGTCTTTTTACCCGACGTGACCCCGTCTTTTATATTTTACCAAAAAATTGGGTAATAATAAATGTTTTATCATTTAATATAGGGGAAAGTTTTTTTAAAAAATGTTGGTAATTTTTCCTTAATATAGTAAAAAATAAAAACCTCAGTGGTGATTAAATACCTCCAAAAGAAAGCTCTATCTGTCCCTAAAAAATGGTATAAAATTAATTTCAGTACAGCGTTGCACGACAGAATAAATGTCAGTCAAAGTAACGCAGCGCTGAATACTGAAAAATGGCCTGGATAGGAAGGGGGTTTAACACCGCGGATGTCAACTGGTTAAAGTCCTCATTTCTTTTTCTGAAAACTGTAGAATGATGGGATTTACCAAAAAGCTGTATTTTGTTTCGTCTGTCCACAGCACATTCTCCCAAAAGGATTTTGGCTTCCTCAGGTAAGTTTTGGCAAACTCCAATCTGGCTTTTTTATGTTTCTGTTTCAGCAGTGGGGTCCTCCTGGGTCTCCTAACAAAGTGCCCCTTTTCATTCTGATGGGGACATATAGTGGGAGCTGACACAGTAGTACCCTGTGCCTGAAGGTCAGCTTGAATTTGTCTGGAAGTTGATCGAGGGTCTTTATCCACCATTCGAAACAATCCTTTGCTGCAATCTTTGGTCAATTGTTTTCTTTCATCCACGTTCAGGGAGATTAGCTACAGTTCCATGGGCTGTAAACGTCTTGACAATGTTGTGCACAGTGGACACAGGAACATTAACCTCCCTGGCGGTATGATTATGTCAGAAATTTTGTACCAAAAGCGGTACAATTTTTTGCATGGAAATTTGTTGTTTATATTGTAGGCCTCTAATTCTTAGTAAATCTTAGGAATAACTCACCTAAATCTGTCCAAACAAGAGTCCAGTAGACATCCCGGGTATGATAAAGTTTGAAACACGAAATTAAAAAATTATAATATAATAAATTATAAATAAGGTACCCTTGAGATTGTCCATGCTTTTCCACAATTTTTGTTCTCATTTCCTCAGACAATTCTTTGCTGCTCTTTCTCTTCTCCATGCTCCTTGTGGCACACACAACAGAAACGTTGAGTCAATGTGTTACCGTTTTAACTGGTTACCGATGTGATTTCTATATTGTCAGCACCTATTAATTGATACAGGTGTGTTTCTTTACAAATTAAACGAGAATCACAAACTTGGAATGCAGCTATTTCTTGCAATTTGGAGAAGGTGCCAATAATTGTGTCCAGTCCATTTTTGGAGTTTTGTGTGGAATGTGTCAGATTTGCCTTTTTCTTCTCCACTTTTTTGTGTCATACCAATACCAACAAAAGAAATAAACATGAGAATGTCTAAACATTTGTAATTGCAACAATTTCCTGCGTGAAGTTGTGCATTATCTGACAGAAATGCAGGGGTGCCAATATTTTTGGCCATGACCGTTTAACAGTTTTCAGTGCCAGGAGCCTTACAATTAAACTTCTAGCACCAGATTCCAGATATTGAGAATAAATGTACTGCTACTATTTTATACACGGGTTATACATCATTATAGTCAGAGCATTTTATCCATGAATAATGTGCAGAAAGAATGATCGTATTCTCATTTATATTGGAAAGAGTCTGGCACAAATTATGCAATCCAGTTTCCAAAAACAGCTTGATGAGTCCTCCATAATGACATATAATGGAATTTAATGGTTAGTTTATTTAGATCTGTTTGCTTTCTTAGGTGTTCACTATGCTTTGCTAGCTTTGAAATGCTAATGGCCTTATTATACAATTATAGGTAGATTAGTTGCAGTGAATGTCCAGTGTCACACTTCATTTCAAGGCCAGCAAGCCGATTACGATGACATATTTCACAGAATCAGCTAAAAAATGTATAATCCTCTGTCTACATTGCATTATTCATGGGAAACATTATGTTGATTGATATTAATATATTTAGTAGATGTCACAGTGATAAACCAGAATTTGAAATGTGGCGTCACAGGGTGCAGATTCAGAATATTCTTTTGTGCTGCAAGTTTTTATCCAAGCATTTGAAAAGGCTTTTGTATGAGTTATTATTAAGAACCAAGGCTGCTGCCCATCAGCTTAATTATTTATGGTTCATACTCATGATAGGCCTCTGACACTGTGACCACATCTCAGAACTGATTGTCACTTGGTCACAGGGTTTTAATCTTCACCACCTAGACAGATATTCCTCATGGTGGTTTCAAGTGTCTGCATTCATTGACACTTTGGTGACTGCTCTGCTTCAGGTGCCTGGAATAAAATAAAAGGCTAAAATAGGACACTACTAGGAGATGTTATGCATAATGAATAATGACCTTACTCAGATTGAAAAGACTTATGCAAGTTTTAGAAAGTTGAGCATAGGCTCCCCCATCACTGTGCAATGCAGATGCATTTCAGTTGGGCACCAAGGTACTTGAAAAACTCAAAACGGTCGCAAACACTGTCCAGTGAGCTAACCAAAAGCAGTTACTTCAGAGAAGTTTTTTCTATAGAAAAAATAGAAAAACCATTTATTTAAGCATAATTTATGCTTGAGTGAATCTAGCACCATATCCCCACACCACTTTAAAAACTGACAACGTTGTCTTATCATTCATGTGCAGACATTCACTCCTGAGGGGTTATCCCTCGAACCACTACCTGGGGTATTCGTAAAACACCTATGGATAAGATCTCATATGCATGTGATTTGTTACTGCCCAACATGTCTCAGTAATTCAGTTTCCAGACAGATTCATTCGTATTTCCATAAATTACACACAGGCTAACAGCACCAAGGTACTTACAGTGCATTGTGGGATCCTGTGTTCACTGGAAGCCCAGAAGCTGCTGAATAAGAATCATGCGCTCCGTAGTACAGAACAGACACCCTGAAGTTTGATTGTGATTGGTGACTCTTAGGGATGAGCAAATTTCCTAACACATCAAATTTTTGTAAAGCTGAATGCCAGTCTTACCCTTGTCTTTTTCCCACACTTGTAGTTAGGGATACACCGATAAAGTTTTTTCGGTATCGAGTACAGATATTTTTCTTTCTGGTACTCGCTAATACCGATGCAGGAAGTCCCATTAAGGAAGCCAGGCGGCGTGTAATGACTCGCCACATGGCTTCCTGATTAGCTGGGAAGACAGGCGGTGTGTAAAGACTCACCACCGGCTTCTCGATTAGAAGGGAACCCGTCTCCATGCTCCCTCGTCACAAGGTGACGAGGGAGCACGGAGCCAACTTACCGCCAATCAGGAAGCCGGGCAGCGTGTAATAACTCGCTGCCCGGCTTCCTGATACCGGAAGTTCAGGTATCAGGCTAGGCATCGGATCATTTGGGCAAATACTCGCCCAAATACTCTGTATCGGCACTGATACTAGAAATGGTGTCGGTGCATCCCTACTTGTAGTAAGTCCTCTCCTGTGTCAAAACTGATTATTCTCAATTCCCTGCAAACTAGCATCTCCACAATATAACCCTTTGAAGCTGTAGCAGATATCTTGAGCGGACCGTCATTTTGTTTCTGAACAACCACCATCGTTTATCAATGACTTCTCCCCCTGATGCATACCATCATTGACCCCCTCTCACAGCTATTGGCTTCATTTGGATGGCACCGCAAAGCACCGCTGGTTACAATGTGCTTCTCCGTACTGCAATGCACGGCACTGCAATACCATAAAGTAGTACATACACTCATTTTTTTTAGCCACAAAGCACGGTAATGTAGTACCACACATTGTGGCGTGGTCGAGCGCATTGTGGCTGGAGATGCGGTTAGGGTGCCATTAAAATGAATGGCAACACAACGCACCTCCTGTGTTGTAACGCATGGTAAGTGTGTTGTGCGGTAGCGTGTGTTAATTGCATGGAACCGTGTGATTAACACACCACACTGGTGTGAATGGGCCCTACATCTTGTCATGCATATGCTCCTTCCAGGTCACTGATTCACCAATAAGTGAAGGAAGAATTAGTATGTCAGCCATGGAGTATACAAAGTCAAAGACAAGTCGTCAATGAGAGCATCATGTAGCCCCCATCACCTTTTGTGAGGTGGCTACTAGAAATGTTGTGATTACCAGAGCTGTAGTCAGTCTGGCTGAATTAACTGGTTAATTCCCGGTGTTCATTTAACTAGTTCCCAGTTGGCATTTAACTGGTTAATTCCCGGTGTTCTGGCATTGGTTGTACCTGCCTGAGTGGAGTGTGACTTTGCTGCAGTGTGGGGCAACCATTGAGGGACACTGGGAGTGTGTATGCAGTCCACGGGGGGTCTCATAGCCAGTGGTGCATGCTGAGACAGCCATATATACTTAGAGGATTTGCCATGTGGTCAGTCTGGTTCTAGCCATGGGTTAGTCCTGGTTGGGGTGCTGTCCAGCCTGCCTCCGAGCTAGCCTGGGGGTGGGAATGCTTGAGTGTGGGAAATGTTTTGCTAGGTCTCAAGCCTGGAGAAGGCCTTTGCTACTGACTGAGGAGGAGAACCAGGGGAGCCAGGTGCCTGGAATAGAGAGGACCTCAGGAGCAAGTCTGGTGTCTCTCCTACGCAGATTCCCTGCCCATTCCTAGTCAACAGATGCTCAAATCCTCAGTATCAATGTGTGCTCCTACTGAATCTACACTAAGGGGTCTATTCACAAAGCTGCCGAGTGCAGCCGAGTGAATGACCGATCAGAAGTGAAGTGAGCCGAACACTGTTCGGCTATTCACTTCAGGCTGGTACGGCTGATTTCAGCCGTACATCGGCTGAAATCAGCCGTACATAGGCTTGCTTCGTGTGGCTTCGGATCAGCCGAACATGCTCAGCATGTTCGGCTGACCCGAAGTGCAGAAGGAGTTCGACTCAGCCGATCCAACATCTGGATCGGCTGAGCCATAAAGGGACCGGTCGGGAGTCTGTCTATCTGTCTCATGGATGTCCTTAGCCCTATACCCTCCCAGTGTGAACGTGTGAACATGTTAATAAAGTTCTTCAGCATCAAACGTATGGCCTGGATCTCCACTATGTTGGTCACTAGAAGAGGGTGGTTAATACTAGTGGTGCAGCTGGTTACCAAAATCCCCTACACTGGTCATGGCTGACCCGGGTATTTTCAGCGGCTCTTTAGAGGGTGAGCGCTACAATCACAATGTTGCATTTAAAAAAGAAAATTCTTGCTTTATTCTGTAATATTTATGCAGTAGACCATCACTTTAAGAGACCTGACTTTGCATCTCTTCTGAAGGTAAATACATGTGCATATCAGGAAATGCTTGAGAATTTGTATCAAATTCCTCTGAAAGAACAATGGATTTTCATTAGTTATTCTCATTTAAATTCTTGAGCACATGAGCATTAATAGCTTCTGTCTCTTTTCTCATCTGTTTTCTACCAGTAAGAAGAGGGATGGAGGATAATGTAGACAAAATAGACTTTGATTAAAGTGAAGGATGGAGGACAACAAAATGTGCTCATTGGCATTCCATGCTGCTGTCTCAGTAAAGCAAGACGCGTGCATGGCACTGGTATTCCTCTGCAGATATAATGTATATTTTATAAGGAAAAGAGCAAAGAGTTGTAACCCTACAGCAAGAATATGACCTGATTGCTCCTAGTAACTGCACGTTGAAAATCATGATAAACAGCACTCTACAATCTTTATACTTTCTATTTCTCTTTTATGTACCAATAATCACCACTGGGGGGGTTATTTTTTTACTATATAATGACAAAAGTACCGTAAATTTCGAATAAAATTTTTTCCCCCCTACATTATGTTATAAAACATCTATTCTTACCCATATTTTTGGTAAAATATAAGATGGCGTCACGTCAGGTAAATAGACAGCAAAAAACTACCACACTGAAAATTGGCCGTAGGCGACGCTTAAAGCGCTTTTAGCGCTCATCAGTTTTGTGTTATCAGTAATTAATGGCCCTAAAATTATTGCTCACACTCCGATGTTCACGGTTAAATGTAACATGTGCGGCACAATAGGCGCAATAGTTGTTTTCTCACGTAAGCGCACCCGACGCATATCTGCATGTGTATGTGGGGAACAGAGGACTTATTTTTAATTTTTTTAATGCTTCTTTATTTTTTTATGATTCTTTAATTTTTGTATTACTTTTTTTTTTACACAACTTTATTGCTATCCCATTGG
>NW_017306538.1:611301-611647 GCF_000935625.1 Nanorana parkeri
GGAAGTCCCCTATGTGATAGCCAATTTACATGACAGGTCCTCTTTATGGAGACATCAGGGGTCTACAAGACCCCTAATGTCACCTAGGGACCCCCAGAGAAGCTGATGGAGCAGAGATCTGCTTCATCAGGTTCTGTAGCTGGAAAGTGACACTGAATGCAGGAAGTGACGTAATATACATCACTTCCTGCATTCGGGGACTGGAGAGTAGATCTGATCTCCCTTTGATCTCCTGTCACAGAGCGGTGCCGGTCCCGGCCACATCGGGCACAGCGGATCTCGGGACCGGTAATACAAGTGATCAGGCGTCTCGAGACGCTCGATCGCTTGAATGTAAAGCTCCCGG
>NW_017306538.1:612849-629324 GCF_000935625.1 Nanorana parkeri
GAAGTCCCCTATGTGATAGCCAATTTACATGACAGGTCCTCTTTATGGAGACATCAGGGGTCTACAAGACCCCTAATGTCACCTAGGGACCCCCAGAGAAGCTGATGGAGCAGAGATCTGCTTCATCAGGTTCTGTAGCTGGAAAGTGACACTGAATGCAGGAAGTGACGTAATATACATCACTTCCTGCATTCGGGGACTGGAGAGTAGATCTGATCTCCCTTTGATCTCCTGTCACAGAGCGGTGCCGGTCCCGGCCACATCGGGCACAGCGGATCTCGGGACCGGTAATACAATTTTCTATGTCCCACAGCCTGCTCAGTCGTGTACTGACGAGATTCCCCTAGTCCAGCAGAGCCCTCACTGTACTGAGAGCTGTGCACTCTTTGTGACAGCCACTGCTTGAGTCAGTGAGAGGCAGCCCCAGAGCCTCCATGCTGCTTCAATGACGGCCCAGCCTGCATGGCATCAGAGGGGCCCGGGGACCACCAACATTTTCTTGCGGACCACCAGTGGTTGGCGACCGCTGGCCTAGAATACATTATTCATAATTTTGTCAATAAATCCCAGTTGTTTATCCTAATAAAGTAGAAACTGCTATACAGACACACTTGTGTCCACATCCATCAGTTTCTCTAGCATTATGCTATATGGGCGCATCTTAACCTTTTTCTTTTAGGATGGGTGTGGTATCGAATTTAATTCTGTCTAGACACAGAACCCCTATTGAAATTGGTTTATGGAAACCAGAGGGAATAAAACTGAAATGAAAGATACCCATAGAAGCCAATCATTTGCATGGTTTAATATTTGTATGGCTTTCAGGTTTCTTCGCCATTTCTACTTTGTAAGGCTGGAATAGCGTGATTACGAATGACTAAAATTGAGAGTTTTCGTTTCTCCAAAATGTTGGCAAAAACTAAATTATGTTTGGTGAAATTTTGCATTCAGGAAAATGCATTTGTATCATTGGGGAAGGTGAAGAAAGGCACATGCATAGGACTGGTATTCCTATGCAGATATAATGTATATTTTATAGGGAAAAGAGCAAAGAGTTGTAACCTCACAGCAGTGATATGACCTGATTGGTCCAGGTAACTTTACTTTGAAAATCACAATAAATAGCACTGAATTAGAAATAATCAGCAAGAAAGAGGAGCAGTTACGTCTAAACAAAACCACAAGTTCCCAAACCAAGGATACAAAGAGAGATAATATACAAGTTAAACTGAAGTGTGTGAAAAATTGATATAAGTTAAAGTGGTGCTCTAACTGATTTCTCTGAGTGTCCATAATATCTTTGTCAGTAGTTTCCAGCACCCAAACCTCAGTACTGTTGGATCACTGTGTAAGGTCTGGATGTGGACACTCCAGTCAGAGTAGATAGCAAGTGAGTGCAGTTTCACTATTCACCTGCTATTTCACCATAGCAGCCCACATTACCTTATACACGCAGGCCTATCAGTACTTGTTTGCCCCTTGATTTAAAGGAATTCTAAAGTCCCACCATACACTATCGTGTTTTAGCATCAGCATTGTAATAGGAATACACACTAGAGTTGTCTTTGATAATGCAATCAAAGCATACAGGCAGTCCCCGACTTACAAAAAACCCGTACTAACGAACCGAGGTCCCCCCCGAGATTAGTGACGCTCCCGAGTCCCGCATCTTGCCTCTGCCACCCGCAGGTCCCGCAGTGTAGTGACAAAATTACATACAGCTAACACTCAGTGCCACAGACTTTACTGCGGTTCATTATAAAAAAAACTTTGTACAATT
Organism: Nanorana parkeri; assembly: GCF_000935625.1. Taxonomy (NCBI): domain Eukaryota; kingdom Metazoa; phylum Chordata; class Amphibia; order Anura; family Dicroglossidae; genus Nanorana; species Nanorana parkeri. Next base: position 614,630 of record NW_017306538.1, read on the forward strand.
AACTGCAGTAAAGTCGGTGACACTGAGTGACAGCTGTATGTACCGGTGCCGCCGGCTGTGCGGGGATCCGATGCACACAGTCGGCTGGGCAACTGCATGTCATTTAGAAGAACTGTTTAGCCTGGTGGAGCCAATACAAGACTCTGCAGGCACCGCCAGGCAGCCACATCATGCTGTTTGGGTCATCATGAGGACCCTCTCCTGTGATCCCTCCACTCCACTGGCCGCCAAGGAGAAGAGGTGCTGCAGCCTGCATGTGTTAGGTGAGGTTGGGGAGTGTATGGGTGATGGCTGGCTTGGGGGGAAAGGCGGATTGGGGGACTGTAGCTGGGCTGGTGGTATTCAGCATTGCTGTATAATGATTATACAGCAATGCTGAATACCACCAGTTATACAGCACTACAAATCCCAGCAACGTTATACAAAGCTGATGGTATTCTGCATTGTTGGAACAGAAAGTGAGGTAAAATCTTCTGAACAAGGGGAACAGACAGCAAGACAAACGGCAACCTTCTCTATGCTATCCAAAACGAAAAAACAGGGGGGGGGGGGGGGGGGCAAACACTTTTTCACACAGGGCCATGTGGGTTTGGATTTTGTTTTCCCTTAATAATAAAAACCTTCCTTTAAAAACTGCATGTTGTGTTTACTTGTGTTATCTTTGACTAATATTTAAATTTGTTTGATGATCTGAAACATTAAAGTGTGACAAACGTGGAAAACAATGAAAAATCAGGAAGGGGGCCAACACTTTTCACACAACTGTGTGTATATGTACATATATATACAGGGCTTGAAAAATCCACTCGTCTGCTCATCTGTGACGAGAGGACGGCGGAGCCCGACGAGCAGCTTCACGGCCAACCGGGAGGTTTACATTCAAGCGATCGAGCGTCTCGAGACGCCTGATCACTTGTATTACCGGTCCCGAGATCCGCTGTGCCCGATGCGGCCGGGACTGGCACCGCTCTGTGAGAGTTTTCGTTTCTCCAAAATGTTGGCAAAAACTAAATTATGTTTGGTGAAATTTTGCATTCAGGAAAATGCATTTGTATCATTGGGGAAGGTGAAGAAAGGCACATGCATAGGACTGGTATTCCTATGCAGATATAATGTATATTTTATAGGGAAAAGAGCAAAGAGTTGTAACCTCACAGCAGTGATATGACCTGATTGGTCCAGGTAACTTTACTTTGAAAATCACAATAAATAGCACTGAATTAGAAATAATCAGCAAGAAAGAGGAGCAGTTAAGGTGTACTTAAAAGGTATCTATGGTCAAAAACTAAAAAAAATATGTATTTCTACATTGTATTTCTATAAGTTCTATCCCACTCCTAAAAACCCTATCGATCTAGAAGTTTGTAAACTTACTTATTACAGATGTCCATTGGATAAACTTCCTCAATGCAGTGATGCAATTTCACTTAGCCTGTGAATATGCACTTCCTTGTATCAAAACTCTCATAAAGCTTGCCTTCTGAACCACTCATCGTCTGAGAAATGTAACATTATTATTGCTTGTTGGAAGCAATGCATGATGGGATAGCTCTCCCTGTTAGCTCTCCTTAAATTACTCCAATACACACTGACAAATGGCTGCTGGGAACCCACCCTTTTATAGTGAGGGGGCTGGCACATAACAAAGCCACCATTACTGACCACTGTAACCCTGCTGACCACAGTTGAAAGGCCAGGCAGTGCATTATGGCTCCAAAGAATTTGCTCTGGAAAATGTCCACATCAATTTGCCAGGACAGCGAATTTTTAACCACACACTAGATTTACTGCGAACCCTTGGCAGCGACAAACCCGAACCTCATCACTACTCTATAGCAGGTAAGAATGGGGACCCTGAGTTCAGAGTATTTTATATACTATACTCAACTGTAACTTGTCTACTGATCGCTGCTTGCAGTTGTTACCATTTTATTGAAGTAATTATTATGATCCATACCATTAAAATTCTACAAATATAGACCAGCTAAAATATTTTGGCTCTTGCACAGAAACGAAATTACAAAGGTAGTAATCAAGTAAAAGAGCAAATATTTGACTCGCATAATGTCTTTGAATTTATTAGAGATTCATTTAACAATAATCCCTTAAAAGGGGGATATTTTGTCAGACAAAGATTACCAATTGACATGTTTAACTTGTGTAAATAGAAGGATGGTTTGAAGAAAAAAAATTGTCTTTGTAAATACTTATTAACAGACATCAAAGAGCACCTCAGACATTCATAAGGTCACCTCACTGTTTAAGTAAATATACCATTTAAATTGTGACCAAGAACTCATTGGAAATGCACTGCATAATATACCTGTCATGTGACTCTTATTAAAGGGAAGTCACCAATGGATTGTTGTACCTGGTTGTCTACACTGCGGATTAATACATACAATCCAAAACGTTCACTTCTGCTAGAAAACGTATGTAATGTTTACTCAACATAAACATGAACACACCCAATAACTCTCTAAAACAAGGCCCTGTGATTAACCCTTAAAGTGATATTAAAGTCAAAAAGTTTTTAAGCTATTCCAAATACTGACTAAACCATTACAATGCAGAATGTTTAAAAGTTTTTGTTTCCTGCAGAACCAGCTGAGCACTAGCCCCTATATTCTGTTTTAGGGTGGGTCCTTTCCTCTGCAGGGTCCTATGCAGAAGACGTGTATCCAAACCTCTGTCATTGTCCTTAGTGGTGAGACAAGTTGTTTTACATGCTAGTTTGTGAGTGTGCCATGATGCCTTTCTACTGTTTTACTGTAAAGCTGGTGACGAATTGATGAGTGCGTTTGTCATCTGTTTTGCTTGACTGTTTTGGTGCAGTGATGCATGGGGGGTCTCAGCTGCCATTGGGATGTGCGGGATCCCTTGTGTGTCTCTGTGCCTTTAAGGGGGTTGGGCTTCCTCCTGGCAGACCTGCACCCAATTTTATCTTCTGCCCCATGTGCTCCAAGATGGAGGCTCTGAGAGTTTAGAGTTAGGACCGCACTATAAGAGGTGCCTTGGCGCGGCTGTGCGGCTTTCACATTTTCTGCAGAAGACGTGTATCCAAACCTCTGTTTTTAAACTTAGTGTGAGACAAGTTTTTTTACACGCTAGCTTGTGAGTGTAACTGGTGCCTGTACAGACACCGGATCACTTGCATGTTATTAACTGTACAGCGCTATGAGCTAGGTTTATCAATAACAGCCCTTTATGTGTAGAATACAAATTTGTAAACAGTGAATAAATAGATAACTTAATGTCGCTCTATAACAAAAATTGTACAAACAATGCAAAAACATGCAAAATGTGCAAAAATATCTCTCTGTGCATACATGTATAATCAAACCACATCCAAAAATAGTTGCTTCATATCATAAAAGTGAATTAAATAACTCATAAAGAATAAATAAATAATTAATTATACATGACCTTTAGAAAATGATTTAATATACAATTTGTTCAGTCCGTATTACGAAATCCATATGCAAATTATTGTGAAGAAATATCTCCAATATAATAAAGTCCCAAAGTGCTTGTGAAACTCTCCAGAGATCGTGTTGGTGCCACACATACACCCCCTCAAGAGTGCGCACTCACCGCAATATAATAGCCAAAAAACGCTCCCTGATAGACCATGATGTTGCAGCGTCTTCAATAGATACTTTTCAAACCGATGTCCCATAGATCGATCAATCACCATATTCATGGGAAAAGAGAGCTCCTCATTGTATAGTAGTTCAGAAACGGTTTATTAAAAAAATAAAAAAATAAAAATAAAATTCTTACATCAATAAAACGAGACGACCGGAGAGGTCAGATTCCACCATCATCCTGCACTTCCGTGTTCGGTATGGTATCAGATAGACCCGGTATGGTATCAGATAGACAACAATCGCCTGCTTTTTAAAATGGTACCAAGAACACGGCTGCAGCTGTGTTCTTGGTATAACCACTTCAAGCGGGTGACGTGTATTTACGTGAGCCCGCGTGAAGTGGTTAAGATGAGACCAGCAAATCTTCCATGTGTGCCGTTAAGTTCAGACCAGCAGGTCTTCCATGTGTGCCTTTAGGTTCAGACCAGCAGTTCTTTCAGAGCAAAGGCCCCATTAACATCAATGGGCGAGTTTAGCAATTGGTACTGCTTTCCAACATGCCCAACTAATATTACTGCACCACCAAGCAAAGCATTATGGTCATGGGAATGTGTACGAACCCCTCCAGCCACCATGGTTATGGGTAGGTAGGTAGTCAGGTAATAGGCAGTTGATCTGTGTTTTTACTGTGTAGGTAGGATCAGGGTCGTCCCGATGGTTATTGCCACCTGAGGCAATTTCATGGCAGGGAAGTTGGTTGGTACTGACACGGAATGGTTTACTTGTCGTCGACAGTGTAGAGCAGTGGAGGACGCTGGACCGCGCTGTCAGTGGTTCTCTTTGGCATCCCACCCAGCTCACTGATGTCACTGGTTGCCAGGAGCTCTGCGGGACGCAAGCCAGAGTGTCCTGCTAAGCTCTAGGCAACTAGTGAAGTCAGTGAGCTGGTCAGGACATCAAACAGAGCGTCACAGGTCACAGCTCTAAGCAACCTGGCATGCTGCGGCTGCTTCCTTGCTTCCCCCCCAACACCCAGATGCCCCCCCAATAAAATGCTGCCTGAGGCAACCTTAGCCTGCCTCATTCCAGAAACAGAACCTGACGGCAGTTCTATCCTTTCCCGCTACAGCCACAATTACAAATAATGGGGGGAATAATTAAAACTGGAGCAGATATAATCTGAAGCGGTTGCCAGTAGTAACCAAACAGCTTCTCTCTTAAATTTGTCAAGTTTAGCTTTGACATTTGGAGATAGAAGTTGATTGGTTGCCATGGGCAACAGCTCCAGATTCTGTCTGCTCCAGTTTAGATACATTCCCCTCAATAAATTTCGGCTGCAGCTCCATCAATGACAGCAGCTCAGCACTCTTTTTATAGTACTTGTAGCCCCGCCCCCGCCCCGCTCCTACAAACCAAGTAATCTCTATGGTAACATTACAAGCGCTGCCTTCCGTATTCCTCCGCCAGGACATTCTTGCCCTTTATTCCTCTCCATTCTCGGATGCTGTGGCAACAAATATCACATAAGGTATATATTAAATAATACGAGCTGACAGGGAATACAGCCTTCTGGCCGCTCTGTCTCCTCAGATATCGGGGACTATTTATCAGCGCGGACGAACACACTAATTGGCACGTTTGTTGCTGGAGAAAACTTTCTTGCACAGAGTATTGGAGGGTCAGGTAAGCGGCTGGTGCGGATTGTAGATCATTAGAAATGCTTGGTGAAATTCCGGGGGGAGCTGAGGGGGGTTCAGCACATATGGAGGAACTCCTTATTACATTATACACTTTTATGTTTGTTTATTAAAGTAATATAAAGAAAAGAATATATCAGACTAGGGAAGTAAAGGGTCATGTGATCACTTCAATAAAACTGAACTCCAGGACACAAGCCCATGTCTTCAATAACGTGCTGTTAGATATGAAAGATATCATTAGTTACAGGTCACACCATATACAGTGACCTATGTAAAAGTTTACTTTTCTGACCATGTTTCATGTTACTAAGTCCCCATTCATGCCATAGCATATTGCGAACACATGTCATACATGCACAAAAGTGCACTTGCAGGGCCATTACTAGCCAATAGCAGCCCAAAAACAGCCAAGTAAACACAATTTTTACCTGCAGGTTCATGCGCATGAGAACGCGCAGGAAAAAAAAAAAGTGGAACGACCATTGCAGCATTTGCTACATGTACTACTTTCCTGCACGTGTCCAGGAACCCCTCAAAATCAGTGGGGATGTGCGCCAAACGCAGGAAACATGCCCATGAACGCACATCACCACAACGCATGTTCCTGCTACGCTATGGTGTGAATGGGGGCTTAGGGAGTAACATGAAACATGCTCAGATTGCATACACTTGCCTGAATCGTGGGGTTCTTCTCCTCACAGGCCTATTCGCAAGGTTCATCTTGGCGTGGCTCCGCCCACGCAGCCGCATAATCCATTTGCAGATCTTTTGACAGGATCTGTGAATGGGGAAACTACAAGCCCCATTAGCCACTGTAGCAGAGGGACTTTTCGTTCTCAATGGAATACATTATATTTGTATTCCATTCACGCTTCCTCCTGTCCACGTTACTGAATGTCCATAGGGAAGAGTTTGCAGGAGCCAATGCATCGCACCCGCGATCCACTGATCACCACTGCAATGTTTAAAGCCCCTTTCACACGGCTGCTCCGATCGTGTGCGCCTGTCAGTTTTTCAGGCGGACCCGATTGGATGCCAAATGCAAGTCTATGGGCAGCCATGTGTAAAAGGACATCTGTTTTACGCCCGGTTACCTCCGCCTCCGGACGGGTCCTAGAACAGCAAACGGAACAGTGTTCCGTTTCGCTGGACCGGATTGTGCTAGCAGTAGATATAGGTAAAAAAAACAAAATAAGACTTTAATTCTACTTTAGGGAAATATCAGCATGTTGAAGGATGCATAAGAACACATGTGAAATGCCGAGGTTTTGAGGTTGATTTTCTAGTTGAGAATCTTCACTATAAATTGAAATATTCACTTCAATTATCCAGTCATGTGAAAAGCATCTGCACTAGTGATGGGTTCGGGCGTGTTCCCAGCTCCACGTGCCGAGACCGCCAGGAAGCTGACAGCGCCGCAGCGCCAATCACAGGTACTGAGACATTTCCCGATCTTTGCAGCTGCGGACTGGGATAATGTCTTAGTACCTGTGATTGGCGCTGTCAGCTTCCTGGTGGGCTCGGCACGTGGAGCTGCGAACACCCCCGAGCCCATCACTAATCTGCACATGATTGGGTATCTAAAGTGATCAGGAATTTACTTTTCACATGATTGGATATTAACCTCCCAGGCGGTCTGATTATCACGGTATTTTTTCTCATTTTTTTTTCCAATTTTTTTTCGTTTTTTCTTCTATTTCTTACTTTTGACGGATGCCGGCATCGGCAGGAGGACTCAGCTGGGCTCGTAGGGACAAGGTAAGAAGCTACGGTGTAATCCCGAGTGTAGCTCGGGGTTACCGCTTTTGGTAGTGAAAATGAACCCCGAGCCACACCCGCGATTACCGCCAGGGAGGGTGAAGTGAATAATCACACAGAAGGGAATTAGTAAAAAACTGGAGCAGACAAAATCTGGAGCAGCTGTGCAGGACAACCAATCAGCTTCTCTCTTTCATTTTAAAATAGTAACTGAACAGACTGAAGATAGAAGCTGATTGGTTGCCATGGGTAATTGCTCCAGATTTTGCCTACTCCATTTTTGATAAATTCCTCCAACAATATTTTCAGTGGAGATTCTCAACTTCTTTAGGAAATCAGTATCTTTGTTTCAATTGTTTCAATTTTCTACTCATTGCACCTTACTATCGTGTTTAATTTACTGTCCGTATAAAATAACCTGAAGATACTTAACGTCTTGTTTTTAGGATTGTAAAAACATTAAGAAGTGTCCCGGCTTCTTTAAGCCTTCTGATCCTCTGTATGTGGCCTGCCAACAAGGTTGGGGATCTTGCTCCTGACCCTACAGAAGAAGCATGTACCAAGAATCCACAGTTGGGGGAATGATCTCATCAGAAAATGACTATGATAGTGGAGTTCCTACTGACAGCGAGCTCAGGACACCAGATAGGACATTTGTTTCCCAAAAGGAGAATGTTTCAGGTTATGACACTGGCTGCTCTTCTCCAGACACCAAAGACACCAATGAAGTGCCATCTGGAGAAGGAAGCTCTGGAGTTATCAACTCACAGGTCACATTGGAGGCTTATGAGACAAACAGAAATGGGGACTCTGCCAGCAAGGAGTTAGATGATGTGCCTCACACTGTGACTTGCACTGTCACTATCTCGTTTGCAATCCCAGCACCACCTAAAAAAGGTAATTCTTTGTTTGACTGACTACATAAGGTGGTTCCTTTCTTTACAGACGATATGATTCAATACACTTTCTAATGATAAGTGGTATGTGGTGATGTAGTGGAAGAGACATGTTTTTGGAACACAGTAGCCCTTATTCGCTATGAACAGTACCTTTTATTATGTTTTTTGAATTTAGAAACATGTAAAATGTACAGTTTAGCCGAAATGTTATTTAGCTGAGACCTGTTTCAAATCTTTTGTCTAGTGTAATAAAATGATACGTTTGGTTCTGGAGCCCTGGGGTTTTGTAGAGCTTTGGGCGGGATAAAGCCTCCGTTCCTAGTTCCACATCTTACATGGTTATCACTAGGGATGTCCCGATACCGATAGCAGGTATTTTCACGAGTACTTGTACTTACAAAAATGCCACGATTCTTAAGGCTGATACCGGCCCTTTAAATGTTCAAGCAGCAGCGGCCGTCCGAGTTCCCGTGCTTGTGGGGACCTCGGCAGCCTGCTCGGGACCTGCAGATAGCTGTGCCCGTCCGGTTCTTTATCTCCTCCTCCTTCCCGGCGCAGGCACTGCCATGGACAGCCCCGGGGGCGGACCTGCCACCCTAGGGCTAGAAACTGACGGGGAGGACTGAGCCGGGAGATGGACGAAAGTCGCGGGGCCCAGCAGCACAGAGAGTCGGCCGGGCTGGACATGGGGTAGGCCGGGTCCCAACGTCGCCGGTGAGGTGGAGTGCCCGCAGAGCCACTGCAGATGTCCCGGGGTGATCAACACTCATCCTGGTGAGAGGAATTCTGCTTTGGGGACATGTATTCGCAGAACACATGTTCCCAAAGCAGAATACATGGCCCCAAAGCAGAAAACTATTCTGCCTTAGGGACATACGTTCTGCTTTGGGGACATGTATTCAGTTCTAGTGACATCCATATTTAGCCCTGGTGAGAAACTGCCCTAAAATCATCAGTCTGTGTTGTTTTAGAAAAAGATGTCACATGTCCCTTTAAGAAAAGGTATCGGTAATTGGTATCGGCAAGTACATGAGGGACAGTACTTGTACTTGTTCTTAAAAAAAAGTGGTATCCCTAGTAATCAGACCTTGTCTTAGCCCTTCACATGCCTTTATATCTGCGAGCTGACTAATGCTCAGGGTCGTCTCGCTCTTTTATTCTCTCTGCTGTGGAACCTGCTGCTGGGTGAAAAGGCTGAGTGCGGACAGAACACTAAAAGTGTACAAGTGCTGCCTGTTTTTTGAGGAAACCCATTAGGGGGCTTCATGTTAGTCAGGAGCTGACCTGAGTTTAGTTAGTTGATCGCATAAGCAGATGTTTTTTTAGTTCTATGCTAATGACTTGCTGTACAAAGCACTCCTGTAGTGGAACTGTGTTTGTCCACTGACTTGCTGAATAAAAGTGCAGGACAAACCTACTTGGACTTTTTCTGTGACAATTAAACTGTCACAGGTCGGCTCAGTAGATCGGGAGGTGAGCGAATACATACCGGCGCTCGCTCACTTCTCGAACCTGTGCCGGCAGAGAGCCGAGACAGGGGATGGACTGGATTCCCCCCTCCCCGCTCCGATCCTCCAGCGCTGACTAGCGGAAAGGACGGGGGAGGGTACAGCTGGCTCTGCCTCTAGATAGGCAGAGCCAGCTGTCACTCACGCAGCTGGGTGGAACAAGACATAATTGTCGGGATCCGTTCCGGCTGCAGCGTCTCAGTATACCGCGATCTGTAGCTCGCAGTATGCTGAGCTTTGGGTGACGGGAGGACGCTAGTTTGTGTCCCCCCGTAACCCTGAGGAGAACTATGGGGAAAAGCTCTAACCCCATAGTTCTCCTTTAAATAAATGATCATTGCAATGAACGTTGTTCCTAATGTGAACTCTGATTTATGACTTTTCTGTAATGTTTATAGAAGACAATCAACTGGGTTCTACCCGCAAAGGAAAAACAGGCCATAAGCCTCAGAAGAAGGTTATTGAGGCTCCGAAAGCACAAAAATATTTCCACTTTGAATACTTCTTGCTTCCGGAGCATACAGAACCCACTAAAGCTGACGTGGTGATGTTTGGGGTGGTGGCCAAGCTGTATATGGAGCATGAGTCTCGGGTAAGTTGAATGATCTAGCAGACAATATTTTTTTATCACGACATTTGGTGGTTTTTTTTTGTCTTTGCTCCTGGGAAATAGAAATTGTTACAAGAAATAATGAAAATGGTAACTAAATCCAAGTTTTTATAGTTTTGGTTAGAATAGAGAACCCCTGTCATGTTTTATTGCAGTCCCTGCTGGGGAGAATCCCCTTTTATATTTGTCCTGGTGACTATTGTCACCGGGACTGAAAGTGCAAGCAAATTCAAAGTTTTGACTTGTCACCAGAATAGGATTAGAGGGGAAATATTCCAGTGGGGACACTTCTTAGGCTAGGTTCACACCTAGGCAATTTATCGCTCAAAACACTGATTCACAATGAAGTCTGTTCACACCTTTTGCGGTTTATCGCGTGGACGAAATCACCTGTCGTGCGAAAAGGTGCAGGAGCAATTTTCAGGCGGGTGTCACGCGGTTTAGGTCCCATAGACATCTCTATGCATTGATAACCGCGTGGTTTTCAATGTCGCACGACAATGACGGCAGCTCGGCATCTGAATCACCTAGGTGTTATTATTATAGGTATTTATATAGCGCCAAAAATTTACGCAGCGCTTTAAATAGTTGCACATTCACATCAGTCCCCACCCTCAAAGAGCTTACAATCTAAGGTCCCTATCTCACATACAGGGCCATTTTAGAAAATGAACCTGCCAGCATGTCTTTGGAGTGTGGGAGGAAACCGGAGTACCCGGAGGAAACCCACGCAAGCACAGGGAGAACATGCAAACTCCTTTTGCAGATGGTGACCTGGCCGGGTACCTTTCTCATGAGCAACATCTGCTCTGATCAGCAGGGGAAAGCTGAAGTATATAAATAATTATTGTTAATAACACCAATAGCTGTAATAAAGAACTATTTGTCAGAGTACAGCTTTAAATAACTTTGCAGACTCGAGTCCGACCTGTTTCAGACTAGCTAGTTTATTGTTGTTGTGTAATACCAGACATTTCCAGCAGGTGTCACTGCTGTTGAAATCTGTAGTTGCTGCAATCCTTAGAAAAGCTCTGCAGAGAAACAGTATGAGCATTCAAAACCAAGGGAACATGAATTGTGATTAGTTGCTGCCATGGTTCTTTGCTATGCTTTGTTTACAAATCCTGTATATTTAGTATATCAAGTATCTTTTCTGAATCTTTGCTACTTTTGTATATATTTTGTAGCTGTAGTTTTCAGTGGGGTGTAGCATGAATGGCCATACAGATTTCTTGAAATGCATGTCACAATTTCGGAGAATGATCATATCATATGCTCAGAATTTATCAGGTAAAAGCTGTAAAACACATTGGGACATCCCATGCCACTCGGCTATGTGCAGTGACATTCATCCCAATGTGAACTATATTTGTTTTCTGTCAAATCTACACTAGCTTAGTTTTAAAAGAGTACTGAAGTCCCAGCATATACTCCCCTGTTATAACATCAGCATTGTAATAGGAATACATACTGGAGTTGTTTTTGATAATGCATTTAAAGGAGAACTATGGGGTTAGGGCTTTTCCCCATAGTTCTCCTAAGGTTAACGGGAGGGCACAAACTAGGGTCCTCCTGTCACCCTAGGCTCAGTATACCGCGAGCTACAGCTCGTGGTATACTGAGACGTCGCAGCCGGGACGGAACCTGACATTACTGTCGAGATCCACTCAGCTGCGGGATTGACAGCTGGCTCCTATCTAGAGGCAGAGCTAGCTGTGCCCGCCCCCTCCCCCGTCCGTTCCGCCAGTCAGTGCTGGAGGATCGGACAGGGGAGGGGGAATTCCTGCAGGGAGCCGTGAGTGACAGTCACGCCTCTCTGCAGGGATAGATCGAGACGTGAGCGAGCGACGGTAAGTGTCCGCTCACTTCCCGATCTATTGAGCCGGCCTGTGACGGTTTCATTGTCGCAGGTCGGCTAGAACTATGAGGCTGAGTGATTTTCACTCGCCTCATAATTCTCCTTTAAAGCTTACTTTAAAAAATCTCTTATGTAGTGAGTGCTGCCTTTCGTCTGCCCAACACATTTCCTGGATTCCCAGTGTGCTTTACATCTCCTTCCCCGCTACTTGATGTGATGCAGTCTCGATTTCTCCATACTACATATCCCATCATGCATTGCTTCCAGCAAGCAGTCATAATGTTACATTGTTCAGATGTTGTTGTAGTTCAGAAGGCAGAATCTGTGATTTGTGACATAAGACATTGAGGAAGTACATCCTATGGGCATGTTCGATAAGTAAGTGTACACACTTCTAGATCAGTATGGTTTTTAGGAGTAGAATAGAACTTATGGAAAGTATAGAAATGCATATTTATTTTTCGTTTTTGACCAATGATACTCTTTAAACCTTTGCTTTTTCAGTTAATAAAGCCCTGGCAAAAGGGTGACAAAATATGGTTGTCATGGAGCCACAGCATTGATCTCCATGTGACAAAAGAAGCCTTAATGAAAGCTTTGTCCCATCAAATACAAGTGAAAATATGGGATACAAAAGACAAAGTATCATCAAAAGCAAGATTTGATCGGCCAAAGGCATTCCGTGTATCTCATGTGAAGCATGGAGAGAAGCCCGAAGGTAATTTGTTGTCTGTTCTTGTACTTTCAATTTAAAGTTCAACACAATATGCGTTATATGAAAGTCCAATTATGGGATTATTACCTTTGTATCTGTATCTGCTTTTGTACCTCTGCCTATACACACAGCCATCCCATAAAAATCATTTATTTTGCTAACTTCATAAATGAGAAATGATATATATTAGTACCTGTGATGTCATCATATAACTGGCAGTTTTTCAGCTATACTTGCCAGGGTGGATGCCAGGAGGAGTGTCTTTACAGCGCACAACATTGATATCTCCATTGTTTCTGGGACTACATGTCCCATGATTCCTGGCCAGTGTTTCCTGGAGTAACGAGCGGAGACACAGGCTTATCTCCCACTTTGTCTAAAGCAGGGATGGCCAAACCCCGGCCCTCCAGCTGTGGTGAAACTACAAATCCCATGAAGCATCTCTCTCCGGGAGTCATGTCTGTGGCTGTGGGAATCTTGCAAAGCCTCATGGGATTCGTAGTTCCACCACAGCTGGAGGGCCACAGTTTGACCATCCCTGCTCTAAAGGCTGTGACACACTGCACGTGAAGCTGCTCAGAGCACCACGCTGGCACTGTTGTGTTTATGTCAGCTTCACAGCTCTAAGAACTACAAGGGGACAGTAATGGGACTGGTCCCTTGAAGATAACAAGTGGCCAAACTTGTCTGGTCCCTGGGACCGGAAATAAGAACTACAGTGGAAGAACACTGTGAGGGGAATTTTTCAAAACTGGATTAGACAATAGTCATAACTGAACAAACTGAAGAGAGAAGCTGATTGGTTGCCCTGGGCAAATGCTCTAGATTTTGTCTGCTCCAGTTATGATAAATTCCCTCCTGTGAGTTTTAGAGAGCATGACTGTACGTGTCAGGAAGATGTGTTGTCAGAAAACACAGCTGAGAAAGGTACTTCATAAATAATGCATAGTTAGATTTAGATTTTTTGCACGAAGTTGGTAAATATAACAAAGACTTTATTAAACCTGAGCCCTGTGACAGTATCCGCTTTTATACCAAGAGTAGGAAAAGCTTAGAAGCTGTAAAAGATTTTGTATATATATAGATTTAAACACAGTTATATGTTCCTAAATCTGATCTTCATGTTCCCCATCCTCTCTCACACACACACCCCATACTGATCAATGGCATACAAAATAAAAAAAACTAAATGCCCGTTTTACTCACCTAAATCCGCAGTCATGTGACGTTCCAGTCCCGAGTCTTCTTTCTTTCCTCTGTGTACAGGAGGGGTCCTTCTTTAGATATCCACATAATTGCCTGTATGACGAAGGCACTTCCAATTGGCTGTCCAGCGCTGGGTCCTGTCAGGATCCAGAAAAGAGTCTGCAGGTGATAATGTGAGTACAAGGGGATCAGACTTGGGCACATCTGCAGCGCTGGATTACTCAGGTCCCTCTCCGCACCCAGAAATGGTGTCGGTGAGGGACCTGGAGTTCTGACTTAGGTAAGTAAAACACTGCTTCAGCAGGTTTATTAAAAAAAGTTCACAGGAGGGGTGAGAGGGTGGTGGGAGTATATTTCAAGTTTTGCCCGGAAATAGGCCTCACGATTTAGCAATACTCTTTTGCTTGCTTGATCTGGTTGGTTATCTTGAAGCACCACCTGGGGTTGACAGTGGCACCTCAAGCATAGGTGGGGTTCTGTTGGATTCTGTTGCAGGCATGTGACTGACAGAGAAATCAGATTACAGGGTGTAAGAAACAGGAGTGACAAAGTAAGAAAAATATCATTTTGTGCCTGACAGCAGTTCTGTGTACTGGATATTCTATGTTTTGATATAAAAGTTTAGGTAAACCTGTTCTGGTGAAAACTGTCTATTCCCTTGCTTTGGAGAGATCTCCTCTTACTCCCAGCTCTGGCTCAGGGACAGGGCATGACGAGACAGTTAGTAGATGGGACACAGACAGGGGTCTTAACCATTCTCTAAAAAAAATGTTTTGGCTTTACATACACATTAAAGCACAACTGCAGAATAAAATAAAAACCCCCCCAACCCTCTCTCTCCCCCTCCCCCC
>NW_017306538.1:629341-658802 GCF_000935625.1 Nanorana parkeri
CCCCCCCCCCCCCCCCCCCCCCCCCCCCCCCCACACACACATACAATTGATCGCTGGGCTGATAAAAAACCTTCCCTTTTTTAACTACCTTAAGCCGCAGTCACGTGATCATCCAGCGCAGGGTCCTTCTACCCTTTGTTTACTTCTCCTGGGGGTCCTTCTTCCAGGCTTCCACATCACTGCCTCTGTGATGTGGACAATTCCCATTGGCTGTCCACTGGAGTGGTCCTCTCAGGATCCAGAAGACTACTGACTTCAGCCCGAGGGTGGTCAAGGGGACTGTATTGACTGTGAGGCAATTAAACAGTAATGTTATACACAGGTTCACTTAAAGTTCCTTTTTTACACACTTTTACATTTTCAATGTTGTCTTATGTTTACTGCAGTGAAACAGTCAGCGATGAACCAGAAGAAACATTTTGAAGACAGCCTTCCACGGCCAAGTTTTATTCTAGAGAAAAATGGCAGCTTGTTGTATCAGGAGAATCTCTGTGCTCAAGGTAGGTTTTAATAGTTTTCCTTGTGACTTTTTATCAGTCTCTCAGCTGGCCTTTTGCTATAGGGTGGCCCAGAGACAAGAGATGGAATACTAAACCTGTTGTCTGTTTGTAAGGTATTCCAAAAGCTAAGTTGTGATGGCGGCGGTCTCAAATCACACCGTTGCCATCATCAGATTGTGATGTACCGCACTCTCAGCTTTGCGTTGAGTTTTCTAGCTCACTGGACAACAATCTAAGCAACAGCAGACTGAAAGTAATTGTCACAGGGTTAAATCTGTGCCCTTTACACATACAAACAGTAGCTGCCACCATGTGTTTTAACAGAAACACACACCATTCACACTATCTGCTATAGCAAATCTGACCTTTAGGAAATGTCTGTGACACTCACTACCACACCAGGCAGGAAGGTAACGGAGTTTAAGATGTAAGTTTTCTTCAAAGAGGCAAGCATTCTTTATTTTCTTAATTAGAGCCAAAGCTTAAAAATGTAAATATTCTTTTAAAGAAAAACAAAAAACAGTATAAGAAAATTATTTGTAGAAAATAATATTACAAACAATAAGCCGTGAAATAAATGGAATTAAAAGTGACTGGCCCTTAGAAATCATTGCTTTAATTCATAATTTTGTGGTAAATTAAGTGCTGCTTCTGTCAGCATGTTTTACAGTCTGACAACCAACATATTATTGCACAGAATGAATCATTAGACATATTTGGTATCTAAATGATCATTATTGTCTTATACATTCGAGAAAACACTTATTAGGAATGTGATTTTTTTTTTTTTTCTGTCCTTGGTTGACAGTGCCACTTACTGTACTGTATCAATGGAGAAGCAGCATTGTCACCATAGGATAGATAGTGTATTTAAAATACAGAACACATTCCTCTTTCCTCATCTACATAACCTTGTGTGAGTCTTAAACCAAAGTAACGGAAGCTCATAGCTAGCAGTATAAGCTGTCGGAACATACAGTCTATTGCAGTTTCTGTTCTCCAAGCACCACTTGGAGCCCTACTATTATCTAAGTTGATATTTGCTTAAGCCATATGATTAAGTCTATTAGATGTTGTTTAACCATTGGTCTGTGGAATACTGTCATAGTTAGCCACAGAGTGCTTTTCGTGTCCAGAGCCACGGCACAGTCTCTGGTGTGACCCAGTTTCTGTAGACTCATTTATGAGTAGGCCATGTGGGCCTAGCATCGGGAGCTACTATTTATTAGAACCGTTGGGCTCCATTATACAGTAATACCTTGGTTTACAAGTAACTTGGTTTGAGAGTGTTTTGCAAGACAAGCAAACATTTCTGAAAAATTTTGCTTTGATATACAAGCGATGTCTTGCAATAAGAGCAACATTTTGTAGAAAAGCACCACCCGAATAAGGCTGTAGCAGTGTGCGCGATGAGTCTGTTTAACGACAATGCAATGTCACATTGGATAGATTCCTTGTTAAGGTTTCATGAAATGAAAAAGATTCCATTGAGATAGCAGTGATTCCGCTAGTGATAGTGAAAGTCGTCCTACACAATAATCCTCCTCTCTCTTGTCCCCCTCACACCAGCCACAAAGGTACCGGTAATTGGTTTATTTTTCTTTATATTTTGTACAGTATTATATTACAGTACAGTATTGTAATAATTTTTACATGATTATTTTTGGGTTGTGGAACGAATCATCTGAATTTTCATTATTTCCTATGGGGAAATTTGCTTTGATATACAAGCGCTTTGGATTACAAGAATGCTTCCGGAACGAATTATGCTCGGAAACCAAGGTATTACTGTAATCTCCTTTTTTGTCCTGTTGATCTCCATGGAAAGGGTTAAAATGCTGAGCAATTGAATGCTTGTCACTAGGTGTAGTGTCACACACTCTGCGCTCTGTTCCCGCTTTTCAGTGTAAGGTAGCATCTTCCCACTATTGTTCCTATTTACAAAAGACATATCATTCCATCTCATTTAGTCCTTGTTGCCACCCACAGTGACCTGCTCACCTCTGACCATTTGAACCTCTCCTGCTTTCCGCAGCCAGTTCGTGAGTACCCAAGGTTTTTACCTGGTATTCTCATATAAGTTGTCTCTGTCAAGTGCAAGGGAAACAGTGCCTCTGTAATGGGTATCTCCAGGTGCACCACCCCTTCTCATGAACCTTATACCAACAGGCTGCACCACTATCCCTAAGCTCTGTCTAGTGTGGCTCCCTCCTTGACTTTTTCCTGTGAGGGGTTCTCCACAGTTATGCAGGAGTTTATGGACCAAATTGTAACTTTGCTGAATCCATGCAGAGGATGTGAGCATACTTCAACGCCTTTCCCTCCAGGATCATTGTCTGATCTATTCGCAGCTTTAGCGGCCTCTGAGACTTCTGCTACAAAGGCTCTGTTTGATGAAGAGTCTCAGATCCTTGCTGGATGACTTTGTCCCTGAGGAGTTGCAGGCAGCTGCCATAGCTTTCAGGCTTAAAGAAACCATCTCCGTTCTTATTGATGTGGTGCGTACCACATTAAAAATGAAAGAGCAGCCTGTGGCTCCTACTAGTGCGGTTACTAGTCTGGGAAGAATTCTGACCATTTTGCAATAAGGCCTGATTTAGCTTTTGGCTTTCAGTACCCTCAAGGGGCAGATCTCAGCCCCTAAAAGCCTATTCCAAAGACCACTAACTTCCAATTCTTTGGTTAAGACTTTTGTACAGTGTCTCTTATGTAACTCCTCCTGTAATTCTGGCACGTCAAAAACTACCTTTTGAACTATCAGGGATATTCCCCTTTCCATCCTTACTCACAAGGCTGCTTTCCTTGTTGCCATCACATCTGCAAGGTGTGTGCCTGAGCTGGCAGCCATGTCCTTTAAAGAACCGTTTCTGGTCTTCCACAAGGATAAGGTGTTTTTGGGA
The DNA here is from genome assembly GCF_000935625.1 of Nanorana parkeri. Taxonomy (NCBI): domain Eukaryota; kingdom Metazoa; phylum Chordata; class Amphibia; order Anura; family Dicroglossidae; genus Nanorana; species Nanorana parkeri. Next base: position 632,742 of record NW_017306538.1, read on the forward strand.
CCCAGAGCCTCATTCCTTCCTAAGTTGGTTTCGGCCTTTTACCTCAACCAGGGCATTGTTCTCTGTCCAGCCCCAGTACATACAAAGGAAGTTTCTCTTTATTGTCTGGATATAGTTTGTAGGTATTGACACATCTGGAAGTGAGGAATACCTGCTGCGTGGATGAAGCAGTGTCATTTCAAGGCATGAGCCACTGGAAAGGTAAGTATAGATGGCCTTCTTTTATAAGTGACCCTTTGATAACAGGGTCACGTTAAATGTAATAAATACAGAAAAATAAAACCCTCCGCATTTCCTTTTGTACCATGAAGCTGTTTTGGGTCTTCTATAGTCCAAATATTACTGCAGGAGGTATAAATAAAGTAAATGGAGCTTATCATCTTAAAGCTTACTGTAGACAAATGTGGACACCCTTGACACTATTGCTGATTTATTTTGTGACTCAGTTTTACAGTCATTCCTTAGAATTTCTATGTATAATCAGGTTGTATTGCCAAAAGATTTAGAAAATGTCACGACCAACACATGTAAGATAAGAAAATATTAAACCATCGTTTTAATACCATATTCCTTATCTCTGCCAGGCCAGCATATTTTTGCAATGCATTGCAGGGAGCGTTAAATGCAGCAGAAGATATAGAGGAGCACATTTCTTTCACGTTAGCTGAGAACAAGCTTTGCATATGCTGACCTTCTGAATGTATTATATCATTCTCTCCTGCACAGTAAAGTTTTCATGACATTTAAAGTACACAAACCGCAAGGTTGTTCATTGAGTTACTGCTGATTTTGGATGGGCTATATACAATGGGCTTCCAGAACCTTGGGTACAGGGAATGTGACTACTGTTCTTATATATAAACCATAAGTAAATTAAAAAATGTAAGTTCAATTTAAAATACAGGGTCACAGATTTTCAAAAAGTAACAAGTTTAACTTTAAGAATAATAGGTTCGGAGAAAATTGAACGTTTTCTCAGAGTCTTGTTATTAGGTGCTGACCTAAGTAGCCTGTTGTTTTGTTTTTGTTTTTTAAAAAGCAGCCGATGCCTTAATTTTAGACTTCCCATTGGCTTCAGTGGAAGAACATGTTACCAAGATCCAGCTCTTATAATGGCAAAGATAAAGGTTCACTTTAATGCCCAAATCCCACTCCCCTCAGCTGATCCGTTTGATTGGTGAAGATAAATACCAATTTTTTTAGGTATAGATAGTAGGAGGCTTGAAAGAATATGTAACTCACTCCTCATCTCACTCCCCCCTTTAGATGACCATCCCAGTGCTTTGTGATTGGCTAGGCAATGACACATGAGGGCTGGGAGAAGACCTCAGCCCTGCATAAGCTCTAACTGGGATTGACATTAATATTGCATGCATCTAGATTCAGATGCATTGTGATTATGTTATTTGAAATCAGTTAAGAACCTGCTTTGCTTTGCATTTGAATGTCCCAATTGCTGACAAAGTAATGTGCCTCTGTGTAGTGGAAATTAGGAAAGGGGAAGGTGCAGCCTAAGGTGACACTCCTTCATCAGTACAGTGGAGAGAGTGGGCATTGCTTCCCTAGAACAGGAAGTTTGTTATTGGCAGGATCACAAGGTAAAAATAAATGAAAATTTTTGGGTTGGAGTTTACATACACTTTATAGCTGCTCGAACTCCTCTTCTCTTCAGTCCCCCTGTAGTCCATTCTTCCTCCTCGAGCAAAAACAAATTTCAAGTACTTCCGGCTATGGGGAACATGTGACTTACCCCCCTTCTAGTTGAAATCAGTCAATAAGCTACCAATGATGTGAACCAGACACTGCAACTGTACTAATATTAAAAAGTTCTCTCCAATTTGCTTTATCTGTGTTGTGAGTTGTATGGAATGCCTTGCCTTTAATTTTAGAGATCACCTTATAGGGAAAGTAGAAGTTCTTGAATCATATGCTGTACAACCTGCTCTCTCTTTTGAAGGCTTTGAGATGCTATTTAGTGCTGACATTTTTTACCTCGGAAGACATCAAGGAGCCGGCAGCAGCAGGGTTGCAGCAGCAGGGTTGCAGCATCACATGCAGGCATCTTCCAGGATAACTAGATTCCCAACAGAAAGGAGTGGGCTGGATTGGTGCCATACAGCTGTGTCAATGTACAGTATGTAAAGCAAAATGTTGTTTTTTACTTTTGGATAGAGTAAGAAAAGGTTACAGCCTTTGTCAAGTTTTTATTGCTATCCCTGCTGGGCAGATTTACTCTTTTATGTGTCATGGGGACCATTGTCACTGAGACAAAGGGGGTGATTTACTAACCTAAACACACGCACGCACTAGGTGCGTGTGATTTTTACACAGCAAAACGTATTTATCAACCAAAAAGTCTCTAAAAGCATATTTCCACTAATGCCATATATGGAAAAATCATGCACATGATGCATATATAATGCTGCTTCACAGTTTAGACAAAAATGGTTAGCTCGTGCATTTACATTCCTGCATTCATCAACGCAAGCAACACAACGTAGAGCTAATTTACACAACATCACCTTGCAATTCATGCAGGGCTTTGCACAACACACCTGCTGGGTGTGTACACACTACACATGTGTCTAGATTCCAGCAATAGATCATGCTGGGAGGGAACACACTACAGAGGTGTATACTTGTTCGTGGTGTGTTTATAAGGTTAGTAAATCAACCCCAAAGTGTGGGCAAAATACAAAATTTTGAGTTGTCACCAGAGCAAGAGTTCAGAAAAAATCCTCCAATGGGGATTCCTGCTCATGTAACAATTATTGGAGTAGGAATTGGAAATCTGTTCACTTTGGAGAGATTTCCTCTCATTTCCTGTCTCATTTCAGAACAAAAAGGGAAAGGAAAATCTCCCCAGCAGAACACATTCAGCAAGCTATAACCCAATAAAGGTTTTAAACCTTCCCTACTCTAAAAATAAAAGAAAGTTTTGGCTTTACTAACACTTTGAAGCCCCTTTCCCATTTTGTAGTTATCACACAGGGAGTCATAGACAGTAATAAAAACAGATGTTCTAAGATTTTACCAATTTTTTTTTTTTTTTTCTCGCACTGAGAATGTAGAAATCCAGATTTATTACAGGTATTGATAGAGAGCCTTCAATTTATCCAACATTTTACAGTATATACTGGTCTCTATCTCATTTGCACACATACTAGGGCCAGTTTAGACAGGAGCCAATTAACCTTCCAGCATGTGTTTGGACTGTAACAGTGCCTGGAGGAAACCCACACAAGCACGGGAAAATCCTAAAAAAAGATGGGTGAGGGGGTGTACCTTCAAAGTATTGGTAAAGATGTGACAGAAGACCCCCTCAGCAGCAAACATTTATAGAAAAACTCCAGGAGAAAAAATGATTAACCCTTGCAGTGGGGCTACCCCAGCAATGCAAGAATTTAGTGCTTGCATGTGTCTAGGTGCTTAAAAAAAAAGTTATACACACCAGACCATCCGAGCCCGCTTGTTCTTGGATCAGTGTCTAGAACATCTCTTCCCCCCTCTGCTGCAGCAGTCTAAGGATCCTGGTTTCATGACGCTCTATACACTGTGCAGACTGGGTATAGACGTGAGGATGCCAAAGGGCAGTCCATCTGTGCAGCGGAGGAGAAGACACACTTCAGTGATCACAGAAGCAGGGAGCCCGCTCGGATGGTTCGGTGAGCATAACTTTTTTTTTTTAGAACGTAGACACAAAGACTACCTAACCCTTGCAGTGTGGGGTTAGCCCCACTGCAAGGGTTAATAAATTTTTTTTCCTGGAGTTCTTGAAAGAATCATCCTGCAGGTTATCAGTCTAAGGTTTTCGTATCAGCTTTCAGAAGCCAGGCAATTGAAAGCTCCTTTTTCTATCCCTCCCCAGTGGCAGAATCTCCAGTGTGACATGGCCCTCATTATTTTAAACACACAGTTCAGGTATATCTTGTCTGTAGCCAAAACTGAAATAATGATTTGGCTTCCTGACCATACCAGGAGCCTGAACTGTTGACATTTGGTCCGCATAATCAGTGTAGATTTTATTGATAGTTTAGGTTTTTATCTTTGGATAATGGGATCTTTTTCTTTATACTTTATACCCTTTTGCAAGGTCTTTCTGATTTGGAGAGTATCCAGTCCTAAGAAGAACTAGAGCAGTACATAAAAACTGATCCAATTACTCTTCTCAGTACAGATATCACAGGGCCATGCTGTTATTTAAATGTAACACTGCATTTCTCCTAAATGTTACTTGTCTTCACATTTTCAGATGCTCAGTAATCAATCATGTCACAGTATTTCTTTACGCACCGCTGACAATACTGAGAGCCAGTGAGAAGCATTTCAAGTAGACCCGGATTTTCAAACAGAACCATCAATCACGTTTCTCTGTAGATGGGAAAATGTTGAGTAATAAACCAAAATTAATTTGTACCTGAGATTAGGGGCTCTGCATGAGGAATGCACAGAGGAGAACTGTTTCGGTAGCTTGTCACGTTTTGTTTTAGTCAGAGGATGCTTCAGCAGTCATTCTCTCGTGATCTTGTTTGAAATCTTAGATTGTTTTGAATATACAGGTGAAACTCGAATAATTAGAATATCGTGCACTAATGCACTAATGCAACTTAAAAGGTGAAACTAATATATGAGATAGACTCATTACATGCAAAGCAAGATAATTCAAGCCGTGATTTGTCATAATTGTGATGATTATGGCTTACAGCTCATGAAAACCACAAGAACCCCAAATCCACAACCTCAAAAAAGTAGATTATTACATGCAATCAATAAAACAAGGATTGTACATAGAACAAAATCGGACCTCTGAAAAGTACAAGCATGCATATGTACTCAGTACTTGGTTTGGGCCCCTTTTGCAGCACTTACTGCAATTACTTTTGCACGATATTCTAATTATTCGAGTTTCACCTGTATATTGAATGGTTTGCTACTTTTGGTATTATCTATTGACCTGGGAGGTTCACAACATGAGTATGCAGCAGACAGATTGGCAGCAACAAGATGCTGTCCAGGCGCCATGGACCAAAATTCTTCAAAGACCTTGGAAGGTTATTTTGCAAGCAATCAGGCTTTTCCAAAAGCGTAAGAGGTATCCTAATAGATAGGGTACCTTAACAGAGTGACAGAGACGGGGCTCTTTATAGAAGAGGGCTATAACTGTCCGCAATATGCTCTCCACTGGACACCGCAAAGTTATTCCACATCCTTGCCTGCATTTTACATTCAATTTTTAAAATGCACGCCACGGTGTGGAAATTATCCCACAAAGTTAACGCAGCAGAGAAAACGCCTTGATTGGAGGAGAGGTTGGTCACGTGACATTGACAGTGCTTTCCTTATATTTTAATTTTACTGCCTCCCGGCTGGCCGTTGTGTTTAAACGGCCGGCCGAGAGCTTCCTCGATTAACAAGCCGTCAAAAAATGTCCAGTTGGCCCCACCCACTTGTGTGCGAGCGGGAAACTGCCCAAATTTAAAAACCGGCAGCTACAGAGCCGGCGGATCACTTGTACAATGTCCTGATCTGTGCGTCGCCCCCCCCTCCCGCTGGTCCCGAGCTCCGCTGTGTTCTCCTTCAGGTCCTCCTCTGCTGATTGGCAGTGGGCGGGTGCAATGCGGGCTCTCAAGCGCCGGCAGAAGAGGGGGCACGGGGGAGCATCGAAGGCAGGGGGGCAGCAGCAGAGGATTGGGGGCAGCATCGGAGGCACGGGGACAGCTTTGGAGGCATGGGGCAGCAGCGGGGGAATGCAGAGGCACAGCAATGTCTACTCCCTGCTGGGCACCAGCTGCGGCGGGCTGTGTCCCCCTCTGCTCAAAGGAAACATGAACCTCAGCATGCAGCGGTTCCCAGAGAGGAGGAGAACAGAGGAGCAGAGCGTCAGCAGGGGGTGGAATTCAACTAATCAAAATCAACTAATCCATAATGAGAATCGCTGACAACGATCAATTATCAATCATCAATTAAATCGATTAGTTGTTGCAGCCTTAGTCCAATTCCACCCGAGTTGCTGCTCAGTGCTAACCGCAAATGGTTGAAGCTCAGTGAGGCATCTATGAAAGGTGTGGGGCTGTAAATACCCAGATACATTCAAATTGGAGGATCTTATCTGCTAAGCGCGCAGATAATCTTTCATTTACAAATGTCCAGTGGAGCCTCCATTTCACATCTACGAAAGGGAGCGAATCAGATGATGTTGCTATTAGAGCTGCAGCTAACGATTATTTTCAAAATCGATTAGTTAGCCGAAGTTTAGCATTAGTAAGAACATGTAATGTAAATTTGCGTTGACATCTTAAGTGGCCGTCAAGCATGTGATTAAGTAGAGCCTCAAAAACATTGTACCTAATCAACTAATTTTATAGAAATACTTCAGGCAAATTACAAATTAACCCTTGCAGTGTCATGCATAGGGTAGCTCTACAGCAAAGGTTATTTTGTAATTTGCTTTAAAGCTGAACTCCATGGAAATGAAAAAAAAAAAGACTGCCCTTGCCATGGAGCACGCTTCACACTGCAAATGCTCTTTTTTTCTAGAGTACCATTACAAAGCACTTTGCAAGGGTAGTGTTTTAAAGTGACACTAAACTCAGGAGTAAAATGCATTCAAGTACCTGAACTACTAACAAAAATGTATCTTATTTGTGTATCACTCAGCTGTAGATCCTCAAATCGTCTCTGAAATCATGCTGACACTGTCCTTCCTTCTAGAGGGTGGCTTCTTTTGTTCCCCATAGTCCCTGTGTATACTGTAAAAGAGCCACCGCTCCAAACTCACTCTCATGATAGACTTTAATCTCAATACAAAGTAAACGTGAGATTGTAGTCCATCACGAAAGCTAGCTTGAAGCGGTGGCTACTTTACAACACACACATTGCTTTAGAAAATCAATTCCACTACTAATATCAGTGGTTTCCCTACAATGTAAGCTATTCAGGATCATCTGCCTATTAATAAATCACACTACTGCACAGTGCTATAGCTCTGCTCTAATAATCCTGGCTGCACTTAGTTTATACAATAAGGTCCTACAATGCACCTTACTGCTTAAATGGAAGAAAAGACTGATGATCCAGTGGGAGTGTGGAATTAGCTCAATTTGCAAGAAGCAATTGGCAAGTCAGGAAACTCCTGTGCTGAGATTGTCAGAGATTAAGCAGTGACCAAAGAAAGAAATGGGAATATTTCTTTCATTGCAGAAATTAAACAGAAACTATAATGGTTTGGGGGTCTGTTATCTTTTTAAACTGACACATCGGGGTTGATTTACTAACCTTATAAACACACCACGAACATGTATACACCTCTGATTTTTATTACATACATATATTTTGTTTTTTTGTTTTTGTTTTTTTTGTTTCACATACATGAAAACATATTGTCAGAGCATGTTGAGCTAGCTAAAGAGAGCACAGCACAAGTAGTTCACTTCAATGTCTCTCACTAAAAGGTGTTAGGGAGACCTCTAAAGGGATGAGTCATTGCTTTGACTCTGATAGGCTTTTTACAACATATGGTAAGGAGATACAGGAGAATATGTGAAAGGAGTCTGAAGCTCTAACTGCTGACTGGATAGAAAAATAAAATGTATTACACATGCAATAAACTGTACATTAAAGAACTGTAAATGTAATGTAGACTAGCAATGTAAGCCGGCAAAAAAATGTGTTTCTGACTATTTGTCCTTTCGGGGTTCGGTCCAAACGCTGTTATGTTTTTTGGATTTGGATCTTTCAGAATTTCGTTTTAGTTTCACACGGGGTTTTGTGATTGGCCAGAAAACAGTCATATGTACGATTTTTTTGTTTAGTTTTAAACGAAATTCGGACGATCCAAAATTTAGTTAAAAGAACCTTCAGGATTCATTTGCATTTGGCTTCATTGGTATTCGGATGCATCCGAATGTCCGAATTCACGAAATTTCATCCGAATCTGCATTCAGAACAAAACAAAATTTACATGTCTAATGTATTCCTCCCAGTTTTTCAAGATGAGAAATAGGAATACATATTAGCACCAACATTTTGGATCAAAATACACACCTTTGCCACAATTATAGCGGACTAGTAATACTTTATGCAAAAAACAAACACATGCATGTATTTACTGACGCATACTATGGTCCCCATCAACAAAAATGGAATCCTACAAAAACACAAATCAGTTAAAGCGACTCTGCCACTAAAATCAAAGCATGATTAGGGTGTGCATATGCTCAAAGCTCCACCAATACCTGTTGAGCCTGCTAGCAAAGTTAATCAAATGCGGCTTCCTGTGATGGTGTGGCAACAATGTTGCACTGCTCCTAAATTCAGACCAGTCAGAGTTGTTACCTTTATGTAGGTTGTGCCTGCTTGCCCTACAGTGGGGGGGGGGATAAATGTTGCAGAGGGTGTGGCTGTCATCATTGTCCCTGCTAAATCACAGTCTTACAGCTTGTCAATCAGCACATGACCACACCTAGTCCTGCCCACTGCTTTCAGAATTGACTATACTGCCTCTGTTGCTAAACCCTCCCACTGTAAGCTGCAGTGCCTGGTAAGGTAAGCATATGAGACACAAATATAAAAGGATTTGGCTCAGTCAGTTAAGGTAAATTAAGTTTTTTGTTTAAACGATGAGGCGTATGCATCACATAGTATCTAGATGTGGTACTTGTTTAGGGCTTATTCACACTTAATTATTATTTTGAGTTGTATTAAGGCAGCCCATTCATTTAGAATAGACTACCAATGCACCAGAACAGACAAGCGTACAGGGTCTTTAAAGAGATCAAACACAGAGAAATGGGCATGCATTTCATATGTTTTTTTTTTTCCTTGACATACACTTTAACGAAAACTAGACAACAGGGCTAATATAAATGTGGCACACTAAATTGGTGTATTGCATGAGTTGGTGTGGCAGTGACAGACTGCTGCAGCCTTGTTAAATAAAACCTTTAGTGAAAGAGATATGGCTGCTACTACTGCTGACCTCCTTCTGAAAATGCCAGGTCTCTGTATCAATGTGGAACTACATCAGAGAGGAGCACCGACGAGGCTCTTATGTGAAAGAAAGGCAATAGCAAACATCTTGTGCTGTCCACTCGTAGGCAGCGAAGGCAGGATGTTTAATGTTTAAAATCAGTACAGGTTCAGATAGTCAAACCTATAAACACAATATACATTTTTTTTCCCACCCATTGAGAGACATAGGAAGTCCTAAACCTTGGGGTTATACTGCCGCCTACAGGAGGATTGGACACTGGCAAACAAAAAAGAAAAAACTGTAGGCCAGCCCAGGGTATAACCCTTCCTACAAACCAGCATGCCTCAGTTTTTTTGCAAGCGCACTAGGAAGATGAACTCTTTTGTTTTTCTCTCTTGCATTTTTTTCTTCCTCTTCTTGATTTTTTTTTTCTTCAATCAAGACTTCACTACATTGCTGTTGGAGGTTTCCCCTCCAATAGGTAGTTATACGGCATGGTCATCCTCAATCTGGCTTGTGGACTGTACTTAATCTAGGCACCGCTTGACTGGTTGTTTTGGGGTGCTTTCCAGACGTAAGCTAGCCATACAGGGCTGGAATTTCAGCCAAACCAATTTCAGCCAACCTGTTGGAGGGCAATACAATCTGGATTCAGTCAGACAACAGTACATCAACCATTAGGGAGGGACCAAAAATTGGTCTCTACACCTGGAAGTGTTTCAGGACCTGTGTTACAGGTGGGTGACACAGAATGAGGTTCCTCTGACCTCCAGGTAGAACATCAAACTGGGTAGGATTGTATTCAGGTGCAGAGACCCACTGGCAGAAGCAGTGGATGCTCTGGTGGCTCTATAGGATCAATACACCATGTTTTATTCCTTTCCTCCACTGAAACTCCTTCCTTGACTGCTCCTCAGGATCAAGATGAAGGGCATTCTGTTCATGGCTCTAGATTGACACTGGCGGATTTGGTTCCCCATGGAGTTACCCCTATACATTCCCTTGATTCTGGGGGATCTGAATCTGGCTCTCTCTATAATTCAGAAGCCTCTGTTTGAATGGAATAGAGATATTCCTCTTTCTCTACGCTCACCCATAAGGTTGCATTTTTGTAGCTATTACCTCTAAGAGCTGTTTGATGTTGCCATCCCCTCAGTTGGACTACTTTGAACGTCCCAAAGGTTTAAGACTTCCTGTGTCCCTCAATGGGTGAGAAAGAAAATAGGATTTTGTACTCTCCATAAAATCTTTAACTTGGAGTCTACCTGAGGGACACAGATCCCAGCCCTCTGTCTTTAACCACTTCAAGACCAGGTGTTTAGACCCCCTTCCGGGCCAGGCCATTTTTCAGTATTCAGCGCTGCGGTACTTTGACTGACGTTTATTCCGTCATGCAACGCTGTACTGAAATGAATTTTATACCATTTTTTGGGGACAGATAGAGCTTTCTTTTGGTGGTATTGAATCGCCACTGGGGGTTTTATTTTATACTATATTAAGGAAAAATTATTGAAATTTTTGGAAACAATGATTATTACTCATATTTTTGGTAAAATATGTCACAGGGTCACGTCGGGTAAATAGACACCAAACATGTCATGCTTTAAAATTGCGCGCACCCGCGAAATCGCAAAAAACTACCATACCCAAAATTGACCATAGGCGACACTTTAAAAGCTTTTACAGCTCATCAGTTTAGTGCTATCATTGATTGATGGCCCTAGAACTATTGCTCTCATTCCGACGTTCGCGACGATATGTAACATTTGCGACGTAATGGGCGAAATCGTAGTTTTCGCACGTATGCGCACCCGACGCCTGTTTGCATGCGTGTATGTATGGGGGGGACTTTAAAAAAAAATTAATTCTTTTTATTTGTAACTTTACATTTTTGTAGGGGAAACATAAAAATCAATTTTTTACTATTTTTTTTTCCACTTAACTTTATTGCTATCACATAGGGAGGTTAGAAAACCCCCTTATGTCATAGCAAAATATGTGACAGGTCCTCTTTATGGAGACATCAGGGGTCTCCAAGACCCCTAATGTCACCTAGGACCCCCCTGAAGAAGCTGATGAAGCAGAGATCTGCTTCATCAGCTTCTCTCCAGCATCTGAAGCTGGAGAGTGACACAAGAATGCGGAAGTGATGTAATATACATCAGTTCCGCATTCTGACAGCGGAGAGGGGACCAGATGGAGCTTGTGTACCGAGCTCCCTCTCATCCCCTGTGACAGAGGCCGTATGCTGGTCCTGGGCTCGCACCGGGCACAGCAGAGCCCGGGACCAGCTTGAGGGGGGGAGCCGGGGAGGGGGCGCACATCACGGGACCTCATACAAGCGATCCGTCGGCTCTATAGCTGGCGGATGGCTTGTATATTAACGGGCATCGCTGCCTGTTTTCAAATAACGGGCATCTCCCGCTCGGCACGCGCGAGGGGGCGTGACTGAGCGGACGTCTTAAGACGTCTCGCTCAGATCTAGAGAGCTCCTGGCCGGCCGTTTTTTTACAACGGCCGGCCGGGAAGTGGTTAAGGTTGTGCTCTTGGTAGTGCTTTACTACAAAACAGAGGCATGCTGGTAATAGGACATGTTATTATACCCTGGGCTGGTCTGAACTTTTTTTGTTTCCCTGTGTCCTATCCTCCTGTAGGCAGCAATATAACCCGAAGGTTTAAAACTTCCAGTGTCCCTCGTAAGACTGAAGGATTGTACAGTGAGTACAAAAAAAAGTTAGTTTAATGAACATGGATTCATTGCATGTGTAGAGTGCAGGGACAATCTATTTAGTAGATAATAATGTATGGTGTGTGTCTGTATTTATATATTTGTTTGTTTCCGTCATGTGGTCCTCCAAAAACCTGACAGAGAATCTTTTCTGGTAAGCTAGGTGAGGATGCCTCCACCAGTGTGTAGAGTTTCTGCCAACTTATTAACACTACTTACAAACATGCATATTAACGCCCGTGAGTATAGGTTCTGCTTATACAGTGAGTGTTCAATAATAAGGGCTTTAAAGTACACAGACCAACACTTTTAGTTTTTAGTGAATCACATTGTTAAGTGTATTACTTTTTTATGGTCAGCCAGTGACTTCACACATGATGATACAGGTAACTGGATCTTCTGTATGTCCTTTTCTTTTATTCAGTCAGTGCATTAATACTGTTGTTCTTCCTGACAGAGCCAAAGAGTGTAATGAGTCAAAAACCACAGTGTATCAGAGCCCCGATGCCATCTTTCTCCAGCATTGTGCCAGAAAATCCAGTGAAAAGGTAACAATGTTCACAGGATTCTTGGTCTTCAAAGTGGTGATTTTCAGATTCAATCTTTGCAATACACAGCTATGGTGATCATGTTAAAAGGTTCATTGCAGAATCCAGCTGTGCCTCCCACACCATGCAGTATCAAAATGGCCACACAAGTTAAACTTGCCTTTTACTGTTCTATTTTTTTCATTCAACCCGTGGGCTAAACGGAGAAAAAAATAGAACAGATTCCTCCATCAACGTGTTGCTGGAGGAATCTCCCGCCGTATTCACTGTATTCCAACAGCTGCCACTGGATGTGCTTACAATCTGGGATTCTTAGAGCACTGCAGGGTTTCCTTTCAGACTCTCTATGTCTAATTGAAACTTTAAACTTAGCCATTTGAATTGGCATGCAGAGTGGGGGTGAGTCACAGCTCTGGATAAATTCGTTCTCTGTAAATTTCAGCTTGAGTTACAGCTGAACATGTGAAAAAGGACATATTTACCAAAAATAAAACATTTTAACATATTTTTTAGTCCTGACTAGTAGTCGACCTATATTGATTTTTCAGAACCAATACCGATACCAGTACCAATATTCTGTATACATCCAGCTGCGCAATCACCTGAATGTAAACATCAGGCAGTTGCCTGATGTCGACCGACCTCGCCCAGCTGCTGGCGGTAAGATTCCAAAGCCGGCAACTGAATGTAATCAGCAAGCAGTGCAATAGCCATCCTGCTATTTACTATTTCAAATTGCAATAGCAGGCTGGTTATTGTACCCGCCCACTGCCGGAGCGGACCTGACAGAGAACAATTTGCAATAGCCAATAGTCGGCTGGCTATTGCTTCCCCTGCTATCTGCTGGGTTTTTTTTTTCTTGTATTCTGACAGCGGCCTCTGACAGCGGTCAGAATGCACGATCACTGTCGGCAGCTCTAAGGCTGTAAGGCTCTGCTCCTACATAGATTTACTTACCGGCTCCTTCTATCAGCTGTTTAGGGGATGTAGGGGATGCCGACCAGACACCCTCACCCACTGCCCCAATTATCGGTAGATCCCTAGTCCTGACCATTACAAATAAATATAAAATTATAACCCAACCACTATAAATTGCTCTTCTCTATACTTTCACTTCACTAGACTCTCTCTACTTGTTCTGGTCTCTTTCTTTGCTTCCCTTGTCCTCCCACTACCGACTGGTTTATTCGGGTTGTTTGGAATATGCCATTATGATTAGGTTAGCGAACTGGTTCCGGTCCTTGTGTCTCCAACCTGAAAACAAACAGGGTTATTCACAAAAGCCCAAGCTATAGCTGAACTGGAAAGTGAGCTGAATTGGAGAATTTTTCCAAATCAGCTTTTTTGGCCTAGATTGTTCACTTCTCCTGCCTTCTCCAAACTCTTCACCGTTTTCTGAATAACCCTGAAAATGTCTGCACTTGGAAATCCTTTGAGGGTCTCATTTGCCACTTTGATTTTTCTATTTGGAAAGCAGTGCACTTTTCTATATACCTTGAAGTTCATGTGTTGTGTTTTTATTTTTATTTTGTCTTCCCCACACTTAATAAAAATAATTGTGACTAAAAATAATTATTTGGTAGAACATGTAGTAGAGCACTTTCAGCTACAGTTAATTCATGCATTTTACTGTTGCTTACATACTGTGCTGTAACTCTGGAGGAGCAACATTGTCACCCTAGGAAAGGAAGTATGTTAGGATTATAGGGAACCTCCCCCCTCATGATCTCCATAACATATGGAGAGGGGTTCTGTAGTCCACGGAGAGAACAATGATAACTGAGTTATCAGATCATTTATATATAGAAGTATACACAGAATTCAGTAAGACATTTATTGGAACTTGGTAAGAATCTGTCTCTTAAAGTGATTGTGATATATTGAATGCCATTATCTTTTCCTTATTACCTTCAATTATTATTTATGGTCTTAAACCTATATACTGCCTGTCTTATAGAGTATAAATCCTCATTTAATGTCCAGCATCTTGGGACTCAGGATGGGACACATAATATACGCTGGCGTTTGGATGCTGGCTGATGATTGTCATTCATAGCATATTGGGGCTGGATTTGTAGACAAGATTCCTATGACTCAGTCTTTGTATATTGCAAGAAAAAGGTTTGTGGTCAACAGATCCTAAGTGATTTGGTGCCACACCCCTGTGTTGATCGAAAAAAGGGAAAGGAGAAAAGTGGGGCTTTTGAGGCACCCAAAAGCCTCAAAAGCCTCACTTTTCTCCTTTTCCTCAGTCTTTAGTCCAACAGTCTTACTGTTATATCATTTATTGGTAATGAGGTCTTGGTGCTGTGCAGCACAAGTAAGTATTGGCACTGAAAGCTTCAATCCCAAGTATGGTAAGTATGACATTGCAGGGGTCAGGGGCATGACTACAAATCATGGGGCCCCATAGCAAAATGTTGCCCCCCCCCCCCCCCCCCCCCCCCCCCCCCCCCCCCCAAACTACTAGGGAACACTACAAGGGGGTAAAAGTTATAGTAACACTAATAATAAACAAAATAATATTTTATATTAATACTTTTTTACACACACACACACTCTTCCGCCCAAATACAAAGTTCTTTAAACTATAGCTTCATTATACTTTTTTTGTAGAACTACAAACCTCAGCCCTCCTTTATTAGGTTTTAACAGAGGTAAAACGCTGGGATTTGTGACTGCATTAGGTATACATGGTTCATGTCAGTCTGTAGCAGAAGTTTAGAGGATAATAAATCTACCCTGCTAAAATAGATTTTTTTTTTAAATGCACAGAGGGGAATCTGTGATTAGAGGATCCTGAGGTCTGACTTTAGCCCTTCTATCAGTTTAGTTTTCCTAATTATCCCATCCTAATAGTGACCCCTCCTACTGCTATGGCTTGTTACACCACTGGCAGAGGTTAGCTAAGTGGTTAGGTTTAAGACTAGGAATAAGGGTTAGGTTAATATTTAAGGTTAACATTTTAAAATTAAACTATAATGATTTTAGATTAGTTTTATATATTTTTTTTTACATTCATAAGATTTAAACTGTGTTTATCACTTTGTAAAATGTCTGTTAGTAGATAAGGCGAACCTGTGCTCACTTTGCACGCCCAATCAAGAGAAATGACAAAAGGGTTTTCCTAGCACATGATTGGTTGATTGAAGTAAACACATCTCAACATTATGCCTGCCTGAGAAAATGTCAATTTTGAACTGCTTCCATGTGATTGGTAATAATTAATGTTTTATAAGGGAAAACAGTTTGGGGTTTTTTCAACATTTTTGGTACTTTTTACTTTATATAGCAAAAACTATTTTTAAAAATTCAGAAGGGATTCGCTCTATAAGACGCACAGACATTTTTGCCCCCCTTTTGGGGGGGAAAATGTGCATCTTATGGAGCGAAAAATACGGTAACTACCACCAAAAGAAAGCTCTATGTGTCCCAACAAAATGATTAAAAATTAATCTCCCAGTGGGGAGATTTCCTTTCACTGTCTGACCTTAAGTAAAAGAAATCACCTCGCTGAGCCTATTGCCGCATTGGAAGATGCCCATTATGTTTCTGTTCTGGTTGCAACTTTAAATTCTGAATTTTACTTAATTTCCTGTTTTGGTAATATTTAGGGATGAGCTCTGGTTCGGATCGCACCGATCTGAACCTGAGCTCCCAAGAACAAGGAAGTGCTATGGACATTTCCACCCAATCAGCTGCAGTATAGGTATTCCCTGCCCCAAAACTGCATGTAAACAAAGGGGTGGGAATGCGTGTGCTGACATCACCTAATATGGTCACATGTAATTGTAATTTACTAAATATAGGCATGTAGCCATATAAGGTCAATGTGCTTACGTCACACTGCAGACGGGAATTTCCACACCAGCAATTGATTGGGTGGCATGGAAGGAGCTTCGTTCCTTGTTCAGGTGGGGTTCCTTCCAGGTGGAAGAGCTCAGGTTCAGACTGAGTTCAGCCTGAACCTGAGCTCATCTCTAGTGATTATGGTCACCAGGACAGTTCGAAAGAGTGTATCTTTCCAGCAAGGGCACAGAAAGCTTTAAAAACCGGAAAGGGGTAACCTTCTCACTACTCCGTCCAAAACTAAAAGAAAAAAAAAAACAGGTTTTGACTTAATATTTAATTGTGTTGAAAAATAGAGCTCTTAGCAACCTCTGATGCTCTGGCCTCTGATGAACTGACATCATTGGTTGCCAGGAACTGAGCGGGACACTCTGGCTGGTGTCCCACCCAGCTCCTGGAAACCAGTGATGTCAGTGAGCTGGAAGGGGTGTTGGAAAGAGTTAGCTATGGGACATTTCGAGTCTGATTGTCATATGATTAGGATTGCAGATCTAAAAACACTAAATTATATTATAATATAATTTTGTTCAGCATTTCGATGGATCACAGTCCAATCTTTGTCAAGGCCATCCATTGATATCCATCGAACTGTTGGATAAAATAAACACCTTCTGTATGGACCTACACTCTTGCTCAACACCCATGAATGCCTCTACTACTTTTTTATTTATTTATTAATATATATTGGGAGACCCATTTATGACTAGTGCTTCTCCTTTTGTCTGGCGACATTGTCTCTGATAATGACTGTGTGGAAATAATTGCTATGAATGTAAATGCAAGCCAACAAAATTTATACTAAATCTTTACATTCCATCTAATTGGTCTGTGGACCCTCTTGGCAAAAACTAGTACTAAGGGACTCCTGAGGGCCACATGTGTGAGTAGGATAGTTGCATGTAGTATAGGATGTATGATTATAATGGATCAGTAAGATAATTATGAAAATGATATGTGAAAAGCAAAGTACATTGTCCTGATTAAGCATAAGGTTCCGTAAGGTTTGAGCCTTTAAAGTAATAATAATTATAACGCATATCTTTGTCAGAGGATGTCCTTGTGGAATTGATTTGAGATTCATGTGTCTTCACTTTGGATTGATGACAATAATTGTATTCTAGAAGTTTAACAGATGAGAGAGATGTTTCAAAATGCCTTTATAAAGGTGGATATTCTTAGCAGTAGGGACAAATGAAAACATTTCAGTTCAAGTGATAATGAAAGAATTACATTTTATTATTAAATCTGATAGGTTGTAGTTTATGAGTTATTTAACCTTCAAAATAATGTACTATGTTGTATTATACTGCCTTTTTGCACAATACACTATACAACCAGCAAAGATTGTTTCTTGAATTTTTTTTTTAGACCGGAACATGAATGCATCATATTGGGCTTCCTGTCCTGCAGTACACTGCACAAGAGACAAAATGAGATGATGGCTAATTTAAGCAAACGTTAATGGGTAGAAAAATACATTTCCTGACATTGGCACCACCTGTTCTTAAATGAATAAAGGTGCTTACTGTTATGCTGGGCACACACCTTACAACCATCGCAAGACTTTTGTCTTGCGATGATTGTAAGGTAATTTAAAAAAATGTACAATCTGCCTATCTTGGACAGGCAGATCGTACTTGCGATGATCGCAAGCCCGCCCCGCTGAGGGGCCGGCTTCTGATGACCGCAATGCCGAACGTATCTTACGAACATGCTACACACCCGCCGAAAATCGTACGATTCTCGGCGGGTTTTCGAACATGTTCCTAAGATAAAAGTCGTACGACCTTACAGTAGCAGAGGTCGCACGGCTCCCACACACCTTACGATAATCATACGATCGCGGGATTTCCCGCGATTATCGTACGATTATCGTAAGGTGTGTGGGCACCTTAAGACTGACTTCATAAAAGGGTTGCATTTACTGAACATTCACCTGACATTCACTGACAGTTTGAAAATAAAATTTAGCAGGGCTGAGATGTTAAAATAATTACATGCACATGTTCAGCACTTAGAGGTTTTTTTGTACTTCCTTTTAAATAAATTGAAAGGTCCCTTCCCCTCCCTGTATATAACTTCCCCAGCATGTGGACTGCTATCCCCATAGCAAAGGCGTAGTAAGCGTACAGTCCCCTGCCAAGGTAATAACAGCCTATATGCCCTTCAGTACTAGTTGGAGGTACTTGGAGAGAGGTTTTTTAAAGTAAGGATACCCCTTTTGACGCACCTGTGCTCAATGCTAACAGTCATCAGGGCTTGGCCACCCCTGGTGCCCAGGAGGGCATTTCAGAAAGGGCGAGAGGCTTTTGTGCCACCTTCCTGCCTCCTATGGGATGCTACTGGTTTTAGGGGATAGCTAAATAGCTTACCATGTATGTGGGTCATAATAAAAATCAAAGATTATAAAAATAGTAAAATTTGGAAAAAAAAACTGCTGAAAAATATATTTAATGTTTTTAATTTAACTACTGTGTGAAACATATGTACTGTAATATAACCGAGAAAAGAGAATCTGTATTGATGCAGAGTTTTGGCAGGGAAAAGGTGCCTGGAACAATCAATCCATGAGGACAGTTGTGTTTGTTCCAGAAATGGAAGGGGCAGCATTTGGGACAACCACTGGGTGTGTATGTCCAGGTCTGTCTTAGCCTGACTGGACAGGGGCTCTGATTTTGAGATCTGTGACATCACTGACTACTAAGGCATATTTTGGTAGTCATTTACATATAGGCAATAATGTAAATATGGCTGTTGCTATCACTAACCTTCCTCTGAAAAGCTGCATTTTCTGTCTCTGACTTCAGTACTTTCTGAGACATTGGAAAGCATGCAGATCAGCAAAGCCAGAATAAGGTCAGAACTTTTTATCTGCCCAGATGTTACAGGTCAGTACTGAAGACACTGGATCTCTATGAATGCTAAATAACTATATAGCTGTGGAAAGATCAGCTACAGCAGCCTCCATACCTTCTTGTTTCATTTGAAAGTTATAGTCTGTATGATGGTACTGTGAGGATTCGTTCCAAGCGGTAGCGCATTAAGGAGACCTCCATTCGCTTTTCACTTTT
The DNA here is from genome assembly GCF_000935625.1 of Nanorana parkeri. NCBI lineage: Eukaryota > Metazoa > Chordata > Amphibia > Anura > Dicroglossidae > Nanorana > Nanorana parkeri. Next base: position 651,909 of record NW_017306538.1, read on the forward strand.
TACAGGCTTCTTTGCCCACTTTTATTTACCCACAAATTGAAAGAAACGCCCACACAGGTGTTCCCTCGCATGGGTTTCCAAACACAAAGTACAGTTTTCTTAAATAAAAAAAAACATTTTCCTGTCTCACCGACTTCAGGTAGGTCCTTTAAGAAAAACGTCTGGCTCTGCTCCCCAGTTCCCCAGACACAGTCTGGTTCTAGCGTGGGGCCGTTCTCTTAGGAGGCTATGAGTTCTTGTAGAGGCCCTAACAAGCCAGCTAGCTTCAGCTGGGCTTGTTACCTCCAAGCCTTCAGCCCTCTAAGCACTTCCCCCTAGAGGAATAACTTCATTAATACAATTGAACACCGACATCCCCATCTGCCTGCTGCCACAGTGCTTTAAAGGACAACTGTACTTTTAGCAAAGTTATCCTCATTAAACCTTTGTGCCATACCCCAGCATCCCCAAGTCCATACTTGCCTGTCTCTGCTTCACCAATATCTTCACTGTGTGGCCCTCTTGAAGCATCAGAATCTCTTTGGATTTCCCAGTTGTGCCCTGCTCCTCCTTGCCTGCGGGTTACCCTTACAGCAATGGACATAATGAATGGAGACCCTGGCACACATGTATTTTTTGAAGACTAGGCAGTGCTGCACTGAGAGGATGTACAATTGCCCTTTAAAGAGAACCTTCTACCCACCCTATCATTAAAACAACACAGCACCATAATTATGATTTAAAAACACACTATTTACGCTTCCCTATTCAATCATGTATTGATGAACTGTCTCTTTCCCAAGCTGCAGATCTCACATATGGGAATTGCTGGTGACTAGAAGAGATAAAATGTACAGAGATATTTTGTTCTTGAGAGTTTTAAGTATAATATTTCTAAATCCTCTTTTGGTCAGGTCAGAATTATCTAATATTGGCTTATCCGCTAAGACTCCATCAGAGAAGCTGCCAGCAGGACCTAGTGAGAGGAACAAGTCAGCGGGGAGCCAGACAGCTGATTTGCAGAAACTCTATTTGAACACACAATCCTTAAAAGATCTGAAAACAGATGTATCCTCATCAAAGGGTGAGCATGGTGCTATATGTCATTTCAAACTGTTCAACACTGTACAGTGAAAAAAAGGTGAACATGTACAACAGACTCATACCAGTCATGCAGGCTGCAGACTAGCAGAGGACATTTGGTTGTCCAGCGTGGGTTTTGCAGCTTAGTGCTATGCCAAGGGATTCCAAGTAAAATCTCAGCAGCTGGTAAAACCTATTTTTAATTAAGTAGAACAGAAAAAGCACAAAAAGTTCTGTATATCTAAAGCAAAAACTTCTTCTTTTTTTGGATAATGTAGATCAGCGTTTTTCAACCACTGTGCCGCGGCACACTAGTGTGCCGTGAGATATTGTCTGGTGTGCCGTCGATTAATCGTTAATTTCTTTGATCGATCAAAATTATTTTGATCGTTCAAAGTTACTCACCTCTCCGCCGTCTTCCGGGTCTTCTGTCGGAGATCCGGTGACGTCACGGACATCGACGTCACCGGACTCCTCCCCCCCTTCCCCGAGTGGCTCTGTCGGCTAACGAAGGGAAGGGGGGAGGAGTCGGGTGATGTAGTTGTCCGTGATGGGTAACGAAGGGAAGGAGGGAGGAGTCCGGTGACGTCACTGACATAGAAATGGTTAAAATCCCCTTAATTTTTTGTTTTTTTTGTTCAGAACCCCATAGGGGTCTTGTCCCATAAACACAAAAGGAAGTAACAGAAATCTAATTTTAGACTGTTTTCACCTGTTGGAAGATTTCTCCTGTACTTGCAACCTAAAATGTATAATCTTCTTACTTTCAGTCCTGGGGACAATGGTTACTAGGACAAAAGAGAGAGTGAATTTTCCCAGCAAGGACATAGACAGAGATAAAAACCAGACAGTCTTTTTAAGCAAAAAGAAACATTGGCTGTGTATACACTTAAAATTGTTACCATTGTTACTAATACTAGTAATATCTTTTGGAAAGATTCTACAAAGATTCTTTGGACCTTTTCACCTATTTGGTTTGGCGCCCATTCAATATATGTTACATACATATGTTACACTCTAATCTTCCCCCAGGTACCCTACTAAGGGAATTGTGCTGTTCGAGTCGACTTACCAGAGCCAGTGAGCTTGCTTGGAAAAGCTCGGTACTTTTGGACTTTTGAATGAGCATTTAGATCCCAAAGTCTTCTAAATATTTGGATCTGTGCAACAGAACCGAGGTAGGCTGAGAGTGGGAGGGGTTATGCAGGTCTGTCCTGCAGCTTTGAATAATTTGCCAGTGTCCAATCACCTGAAGGTAGCTGCATAACCCAGCGGTTAAGAATTGAACTCCCTATGTCCTGTGACGTACTCCATGAAACAGATTTTACTGGTAAGATGAAATCCTGTTTTATGTTTATGCTACTATACATTTACTTGTAGTGAGAGAAATATCGGAGCGGACATTGCCTACCTTCTTCTAAAATACTGATCAACTGTTTATCAGTATTTTCTGAGTTGTGTAACAAGCACGTGAATCAGAAAGTCAAAGTGACATAAAAACTGCGGATATAAATACTTATTCAGGGTCAGGTGAAATAGGAAGTATTAAAGTCACTGAATCAGCTTGACAGCCAGGCAAGTAGCATTTTAATTAAAAGAAGTAAAAAAAATAATAGCCCAATTTTTCCCCTTTATCAGGTTTCCTTTAAAGCTGAAATCTAGACAAGCAGCTGAAGTACACATTTGAAATATGTATTTAGAAGCTGGTTTACCTGACAATTGATTTATAATTCTGTGCAGCCTGTCTCCTGACACAATCAGGTTCTTTAGATATACAATTCAGCAGCAGAGCTTGATTAAGAACACAACCCCAGCCTGTTAGCTTTTTTTTCTTCAATCAAGTTTACCTTTTTTCTTAAATCAAGATTCCTGTACAAGGTGGTTGTGCCGGTCTCTAAACACAGGTATCTGGATCGATGTTTCCTCAGCACTAGCTTTGTAGGCCGTACCCAAACCCTGCTGGACTGGATGTTGCGGGGGCTAGCCTAGAATGTAACCTTTGCGTACCGGAGCACTTTGTGGCGCTTTCCAGACCGCAGTGTACTGAGGTAATTAGCCAAAAAGCTCTTTCCAGGTCCACAGCTGTTGCACAGCCCTGGGCGTGAACCTGTCTTTAAGCTCACTTTGTGAGTAGGGCTGGCTGGGCGAATACACCAGGATCAACCTCGCTATTTGCATGGCTGGGCTCCTTTAAATGTTCCCACTACAACGGAAAGGGTTAAGACTAAGGGACTAAGCAGCACTGATATTATCTGCTCTGCACTCTTTCCCAAAATTCAGGATAGAGGAAGCACCATCCAGCGGCTGCTCCTGCTTGGAAAAGCACCCCATGAAACTCATCCAGTCTGTTCCTACTGCCTGCCTATATTGACCTGATAACCTTCAGCTGTCTGATCCTCATAAGTACCAGCTGCCTGGATATATGAATACCTGAGGGCTTGCCTCATACTTTGGGTCTAGTTGCAGTTCCGTCATGCGAGTGCACAGACACAGACGAGACAGTGCTGCTGCAGAGGGCAGCCCCAGCCCATACTCTCTGGTTCTAGGCGCATCTACACGGTATTCTCTGAGGGACTGGAGACCTGAAATTCGGTGACCTTGTAGTTATAGGGTTTACATTGTTAGAGTGTATTTCAGCTCCTGCCAGGTGTGGGTAAGTTCCGAGTTTGCAGAATCAAATACTTGACTTCCTTGACGTACTGAGGAGTCACATCACACTCTCTTGTGTTCTAACTGATTCAGGGGTTTTCCTGTCAAGTCTTGCTTAGTGAGGTTAGTTGTCTGGTCAGACATTCTCTTTTGTCAGTTCTCATTCCATCCCCCTAGGGGTCAGGAGTGTAAGGCTTAGGGCCTTCCCTTTACCAGCTGGTCTTTTTACCAGGATCTTTTTTTGTTTCGGTTCTCCTTTGGGACCTGTTCTTTTCCAGGATTTACCCCTTTTTTGTTGACCACATCAGGTTATGGATCATTTTCTCCCTATGTGGGAAATAACTGTTGTTTCACCAGTTTTTGGTTGGTTTTGGTTCACTAGTTGCTCACTGATTCTGTTTAGTGTTACCTTCCTGGTGGAGTCAACCCTTCTTGGTGGTGACCTTTTCCTCCTGGTCTGAACATCATGTTGATACTCCGTGCCCTCCCTCTGGTCGTGTTGGCAACTCCCTTATCTGGTAGGGGGCTCAGCCTTATCCAGTTCAGATTTGGGCTTTGGTCCTTCAGATGGCCTCTGGGCTGCAGGCATTCCCCATTCCCTTTGGGCCTGTTGGCAGTTGTTTCTGTGTTGCCTACCCCTCAATTGCACTGCATTTGGATGTATACTATATCAATTCCTGTGTCCCGCAATGGATGAATAAGAAAATTGTGATGAACAGAGAATTTGTGTACTTACCCTACCATTGACAATTTCACCGTTTTTTCCTTTACTGACTAACCATACCTTGTTTTGCACAGTGTCTCTCTGTGGAGGTGGCCACCTTGGTAGAGGCACAGAGTGTTGCTTCCACATGTCAGAGCCTCCAGTAAGGAGAACAGTGAGCAGCACAGAAGTGACATCACCAAATCTCACTCCAGTTCTCCTGAGACTTGCAGGCACAGACAGCAGCGCCTTAGATCTCACCCTGCAGATATACAGCTATGAGGCTATACAAGGACATGCACTATTATCATAGAGGAATTCAGGGTACATTTATCAGGGAGCATCTTAGGCACAATTAACATTTCTAGATGTTCCTTATAGCATAGCAAACCTTCACTTATTGAGTTTGAATACACTTTAGAATACATGTAATTATTTTACATGAATAATTGCACATTATCTGGAGATCTGCTGTAAAACCCATTGGTAAAAAAACAAACAAACAAACAATTTTAAATTTACACACTGTATGTAATAGTATCTCAAGAAGGAAATAGCATGTGCTTTATAGCTGTTGACGGTCCTGCTGCTGACTAATTTTAAAGACTCGCCACCCTCTTCTGTCAGTGTTGAAAATACTGAGTCTGTATCTAATCTTTGGAACTGACAATGTGTTATATTTTAATATACAGCCACACAGAAATGCTTACATATAGGTTTCTCTTACATCTGTAGATGTCAGAATACCAAGCCAAATGATTGATTGGCTGGCTTAGCTGCCTTGTAGCGGCAGGTGTCTATTTTGTTCATTTTCTGTTAATTCAAGAAATAAATGCTACCACCATAAAGCTTATAAATGATGCTATCTATACATGTAAGGGTATTTACGATCCAGGTCAATAAGATTTGAAAAAATATTATCAACAGTATACTGCACATGAAAAGGAAAATGTGATGTTCATAAAAATCATTTCTAACTTGCCCTCGCCTCTGAATCAGGAAGTTCAGGTCAAGCGTCAGACAGCTTAATTTTTTAGCTTTGGCTAAATGTGTGAATCTAATAGATATTCACGTCTCTGATGTTTCAAAGTTCATTGATTATGGTCTTTTTTAGACATATGTGAAGTATATTTTTAATGCAGGTACATTTTTGTCCATATATCAGGGTAGGATGATCCATATTTTCATGCTGTTGTATCTTATTCCATGTAGTCATGAAGCAGTCATTGGCAGAAATGGTTGAAAAAACCCCAAGTATTCGATCAGTTCAAATGGATAGAAAGTGCTTGACTTTAAGTATTAGCTTCGTGCCACTACTTGCAGGTAAGTACAGTCTGTATATCGCTCGCTCGAAAATATACTGTACATGAATAAATATTCTTAGCACTCAGGAAACTTTAAAGAAGAACTCTGGGCAAAACTTTTATTAACTTCAAGGGTTAACTGCTCATTTTTGTCTAGGTGCTAAAAAAAAAAAGTTATACTCACTTGAACCGACTTGTTCTCAGATTGGTCCTTCCAGCCCCCTTCCCCAGTAGAGCCCTATATACTTTTATAGGGTTGGGAGACAGATCAGTCTCCTGCCCCATAGAAGTCTAAGGAGTTCTGCAGCATACGCGCAGCCAGTGAAAAATAGAAGACGCACCAGCCACAGGTAAACATTGTGGCAGATTGTTGGTGAACTTTGGAGCCAGTACCCATATCATAAATGATTGGAAGCTCTCTCTAGAGCTCTGTTCTTGCTAAAAGTCCCTGCTGTTCACCCCATTTTGGATGGGAACTTACTTTGCCATGATTGGCTGACTGGTCTCTTGGTTATAGAAAGTTTGGAGGAAATAGTTGTAGCTTTAAACTACAGCCTACTTCTGGAGGCTTCCCATCTTATCTCTTACATGAGTCTCCTGTCCGTATACATGTGGAGGACACTTTGATTAAAGTGCTGGACTATGGAAACCACATCCAAGAAGTGTCTGATCTCCACAGCCTCTGGGGAACGACAACTCTCTTCGGATCTACTCATTATACTATTATTAAGAAACCCCATCCTCCTCAGCAGAAGAAGCCTAAGGAACATACTCCATAGTCTTCTCCCTCCCTATCGGTTAAGAAACATATGTTTCTTTTCTGCACTACCGCACCATCTACTTTCAGACCCCCCTCAAGCTTGGCTCCAAATTCACCTGCAAGGTCTGGGGCTCAATGTCTGCCTATTCCCCAGACAAACCTTCCTCCGCTGGAATGTTTGCCTTACTTTCCAGAGTGGGGTGAGGTTAGTTCTGCAGTATTTCCATCACTGAATCTTACAAGTAGTATAGCTAAGCATCCTGCCCTATAAGGTGCAAATACTATATATAGATCTATATATATATATATAGATCTATATAGATTTATATATATACGGTATATATCTATATATATATAGATAGATAGATATATATCTATCTATCTATATATAGATAGAAATATATATCTCAAACCTC
>NW_017306538.1:659712-662270 GCF_000935625.1 Nanorana parkeri
TGTAGTGCCTACGTATTGTAGGCACTACTCTAATCTACATCACGACTAGACTAAATGTGCACCTTTACTATCCAGGGAAGGGAAGGGGGGGGGGGAAGCGGGTGGAATCACACAATACTTATTTTTAAAGGCTAACCCAAGTTCAGCTTTGAAGTGTATGCCATGGCAAAATATTAAAAAAACATATTCTATACATCATACATACATCAATACATCATACAATACATCACTTCAATACATGCATGCATTTGCCTGTGCTACACTGAAGAAGTGTAATCAAACCTGACCATACAACCTCTGTGGACCACTGAACACTTCCCCCCCATGATATGGAGATAAGAAGACGGGGAGGTGTTCTATTCTTAAAAATCAAAAGCAAGCATCCTATGCTGCTCCTCCATAGATACAGTGCACCACCACATCTAAGGACTGGTCATCAGCAATATATTACATATTTTTGAGGCTTTCTGGCACTAGAGCTAGTAAAGGAGAGCTTTGAATCTTTGAAAGAGATTGTACAATCATCTTGTAATATGTATGGCCAGCTTTATGTAAAGCCATTCACATCAAGGGAACTATAACTTGGCTTGGTCTTTACCCAGGATGTTTGATTTCTGTATAGCATATAATGTGCATGACACATTTTATCAAGCGTTTACAACATATCTGACTTTATTCCTATGGGAACATAAATGTAACTTTCATAGCATTTAATGAGATTCCTAATGTCATTCACGTGAACATAATAATGAAGAGACGAGTAACACTATATCTAATATGCATATTATATTATTTTATTGCCTTTTTCATCATCTCGATTGAAATAATTGTGTGTTTAAAGGTGGCATCTGCCAAAATATATCATTCTAATCCCAAAGCTAGCGATTATAACTTGATTAAGGCTGGATTCACACTGTTCTGTGCTTTTTTCCTTGCCTTTGCATGTACTTGTTCAATGCACTGCCACTGTCATTAATGCAGAAAAAATAGACAGTGCATCTCAATGCATCACACAGATATATACTAGCACTATTTCAGCTTTTCACAAAATGTAACAAAATTAACTTACAGCAGGCTCCCCACCCTCCCCAGGTAAACCTCCCCCCCCTGCACTTTCCCCAGTCCCCACTGTGATGTCCCTGCCAGCCGGTGTAGTGATCTGTACATCGTACATTAGAATTGACAGCCCCAAAGACCCAGGTCCTGAAAGTAAGATGGGTTTTTTTACAGTTCACTACACCGGGGAGGTGCAGTGGTTACCGGGGGAGGTGGGGAGGCTGCTGAGGAAGTCAAGTTTTTCACATTTCAAAATCAATGGCTAACCTGTGTACATGTGTTGACTAGTGATGTGCGGGAGCTTGGTGCAAACCAAATTTGTCCGAGTTCGCCTGAGCCCGTGCAAAACTGTCACTGACTCACACCCCTTTGTGATGTGTAGCTGCCGGACGTGGAATGCCCTTACTGCATTTGATTGTCCAGGTGTAGTAGATGTCACTGACAGCTTTGCAACTTGGGAAAACTGGGGTGAACTTGGTTCACACCAAGCCCTAACAGATGCCCAGTTTTGAGCAGTTGATCATACCAGTTCAGACTCTACACCAGTATATTGTGCTTTTCCAAATGGGAATACTGTTACTTTAAACCTTATTCCAACATAATGGATACCACTGATACTGCTGGACAGTTAAACTGCCTATATTGGCTGCCACTGGTCAGAGCCTGTCACAGAATATCAGCAGAGCTCTGGTGCATAACGGTAAGAAGGTCAGTACTGGAATACCAATTACAATACCCTCCAAGCACTCCTTGTAGCAAATACAATTAGGTGGAATGTCCCCCTTTCTGCAGCTTTCTCGGTCAGCCCACAGGAATAGTTCTAGCTATAGCCAGACTCCAGAGCGTGGTTATTTTGTACATCTATACTAGTGGTTGATGAGTTCTTATCTTTAAATGACAGAATCTTGTTAACATTTTTATTAACTTTGTCAGTTTACTGCACTACCTGCTGCTGAGCCTGCTGCCTCATTATACACATTCCTGCTCAGTCTGTGCAAGCACCAAATTAGAGGAGTGCGAGGCTGATTGATAGAATTAGTTATACCACAGGCTGTACCTGTCAGGCTCCTGTTCAGATAGTTTATTAGCATGAGTAGTGATACCAGCATTGGTACTGACACAGTATTACTTTATTTCATCAGACTTTTTGTCCTTAATGGTCACCTAGTGATCTTGCCAGTAACACACTTCCTGTACTAGGGCAATGAACACTCACTTACTGCACTGTATCTATGGAGGAGCAGCATAGGATGCTTGCTTTTGATTTTTAAGAATAGAACACCTCCCCGTCTTCTTATCTCCATATCATGGGGGGGAAGTGTTCAGTGGTCCACAGAGGTTGTATGGACAGGTTTGATTACACTTCTTCAGTGTAGCACATGCAAATGCATGCATGTATTAAAGTGATTCCACTTCAATAAGTATTAAGTAAATAAGTATTGTGTGATTCCACCCGCTTCCCCCCCCCCCTTCCCTTCCCTGGATAGTAAAGGTGCACATTT
>NW_017306538.1:665141-706495 GCF_000935625.1 Nanorana parkeri
CACACCCCTTTGTGATGTGTAGCTGCCGGACGTGGAATGCCCTTACTGCATTTGATTGTCCAGGTGTAGTAGATGTCACTGACAGCTTTGCAACTTGGGAAAACTGGGGTGAACTTGGTTCACACCAAGCCCTAACAGATGCCCAGTTTTGAGCAGTTGATCATACCAGTTCAGACTCTACACCAGTATATTGTGCTTTTCCAAATGGGAATACTGTTACTTTAAACCTTATTCCAACATAATGGATACCACTGATACTGCTGGACAGTTAAACTGCCTATATTGGCTGCCACTGGTCAGAGCCTGTCACAGAATATCAGCAGAGCTCTGGTGCATAACGGTAAGAAGGTCAGTACTGGAATACCAATTACAATACCCTCCAAGCACTCCTTGTAGCAAATACAATTAGGTGGAATGTCCCCCTTTCTGCAGCTTTCTCGGTCAGCCCACAGGAATAGTTCTAGCTATAGCCAGACTCCAGAGCGTGGTTATTTTGTACATCTATACTAGTGGTTGATGAGTTCTTATCTTTAAATGACAGAATCTTGTTAACATTTTTATTAACTTTGTCAGTTTACTGCACTACCTGCTGCTGAGCCTGCTGCCTCATTATACACATTCCTGCTCAGTCTGTGCAAGCACCAAATTAGAGGAGTGCGAGGCTGATTGATAGAATTAGTTATACCACAGGCTGTACCTGTCAGGCTCCTGTTCAGATAGTTTATTAGCATGAGTAGTGATACCAGCATTGGTACTGACACAGTATTATCTGTCACCTTTATCCCAAGCTGTCACTTCTCTCTGAAAATGAGTACTATTCACTGAAAATTAGCTTCACTCACTCAGAACTTCAGTGGGATTCTCACCATTACTGCGTGTTAGCTTTAATAGCTGAGTCAGTTGAAGTGTCACAATATAGATCATCTTTTGGAGTCTCTGAATAATGCATAATAGTATGTCTTTATATTATGAGTACTGTCATGTCCTGTCATACTGTTGAATAAACTTCTTTCAAGTCTAGCAAGATTATAGAAAAATGTGTCTTGAGAGAAATACGCCTTTGCTGTTTTTTTGCCTTCTAATAATGCTACTTGGCTGGCTGTCATTCTGACCCGCCTTCTGTAGTAGTATGGGCCACTAACCCTGCAGCGTGTATGCAAATAAAGCCTTCTGATTTTCTTGATCTGCCTGTATGATCCAGGTCAGGGACGGAACATTATTAAAGCTAAGTGGTCAGGCAGGTGACTAGAATATTTAGGAGATCAAAAATAGCATATTTCCTTCACGACAGATTTACTTTAAAGGGTAAGTCCGCTTTCCCCCGTCTGGATAAATGTAACTACCCCCTATAATCTGAACCCCTCTCCCCCCTGCTATACTTGCCTTTCTGCGAATGCTTCTTCCCCTTTGCTGGTACGGGAGTACCCCATACTGCCGTGTAGCGCATGCCCTGAGCTATGGATTTTGAATTTAACTCGCAAAAGGCGACCACTCATTGGTCAGCATGGTCAGAAGCGTTTCTCATTCAGTGCTCGCCATTTGCGAGCGAAATAAAAAATCCATAGCGCAGGGCTGTGCTACATAGCAGTACGGGGTACAGATAGCATACCCGTACCAGCGGAGGAGAAGGAGCGTTCGCTGAAAGGTAAGTAAAGCAGAGGGCGTAGGGGAGGGGGCCAGATCGAAGGGGATCGTTTTATTTTCCCAGATTCACCTGGAAAGTGGACTTACCCTTTAAAGCTGAACTTCATTTACACAGTTCTGCCCCAGAACACAGCCTTGCCTGGCAGGTCAGAGGTCCTACATTTTTTGTCCTTCAGGTAAGTAACATTTACAGGTCTTGTCTTTCCATACCCTGTGACTGAGCAGTTAAAGGATTAGCTCATCTCTGTCACTCTGCTGCCTTCCCCTGTCAGCATGTTCCTTGTTAGCGAATGAACAGTTCAGGATAAATAGGAGAACATTTATCTAGAAAGTAGGAGGTTGGTGTAGTGCTGTAAGGGATTCAGATTGGGCACATAAGTCCAAATGGCTCATTTCTGATGGGGAGGGGGTGGAGAAGAATCTCTTTTCAGGATTGGAGCCTTATCAGTACAAATTATTTTTTAATACACTTCAACAGGAGGTTTTCATGTGAAAAATCAATATCCCTATATTGACCAAGTCCATACCTGGGGCAATAGAAACACAGATACATTGCCTTAAACTAATTATAGCAGGGACCAACTGACTAGTGCAGTACAAAGCGTAAATAAAAGTGCTTGTGTTTGTACTTTTTTTCTTTTACAGGAGATCTGGCAGTCACAAGTCGGTTACAGGAAAGCTCAGATAAAATATTAGATGGCTATATGACTTTGGCCATAAACTCTTCTTTACTGTCACAACAACAAAGAGAGGAGCTCAACCCATTGATTATTCGCATTCTTTCAGCTACGTCGCTCCCTGTGATGCCAACTCCAATCAGTGTGTTACAGGTAATGTTTGTTCGGTGATAGAATTCAAGTATTAATTGAATTTGCCCTGTGCTGATTATAGATTTCTGGGCCATAAATGATTTGTTCTTTGTTGTTGTCATTTCTAATGGCTTCTCTTAAAAGGTGAGCTTATCTGACTACCACAATACTGAAGTTTGCATCATTTTCCCTGCCTTTGTGACCAGGGAGGAGACAGTGATGTACAGAGAAACCTAAATGGGTAGCTATATTTAAGATGTCCATGGACAGAGAGATTTGGCTGTCTGATTTATCTGCTTCTCGTCCGTGAAGAAGATAATGTTACTGCATCAGTTACTGCTCTCATTGTTCTAACCTCACTTCTGTGGCATCACAAGAGGGGTGCGGGGGGTGCGGCCCGCACCCGGGTGCCACCAAAATGACTGTAAGTCACCCCCTGTGAAAAGTCGGGCACTCGGTTATGGACAGAGAGCCCGACAGTGTCAGGAGAGAGGAGGGGACCCGGCAGCATACCCCATCCCGCCGGGTGAACGTCCCCTCCTCTCTCTGCAGGCGTCCACCACCAAGATGGCTGCCGGCAGGCGTCAATAAGATGACCATGCATTCGCGATAACGTCACGGCGGGGTGTCACCTGGTCTCCGCTCCAGGTGACGCCCGGCCTCGGGACGCCCTGCCTCAGTTCACAAGAGTTAATTGTAATAGTCAATATATAGTGTGCATACTCTTAAATGTAACCAGGCGTTAGAGGCCTTTGTTCCTGCTTGTGCCATCTAGGGAGGCTGCTGAATGTTAACAGATTTTCTTTATCATTCATTAAGGAACACAGTATCAGTAACAATCTTAGACAATTGGATTATCTCGCTGCCTTCAGGAGGAACTGCACAGTGGCAAAAAAATGAAAACACATTGGCCAGTCAGATGTAATTCCTTCCCACACCCAACAAGTTTTAGTTTGTTGCTAGTGTCCTAGGAAGATAACTAGGAAAGTAGATTCTTCCAAAACAGGGAATTAGAAGAAAGGGAAAAAATTGAGAAAACAGAGATCCGTCAAGTGTAGTCTTATCAAAGTACAGACAGAATTCTGTTAATATGTTGGTTGGAATACTGATACTCGCATCCGTTGGGTTGCGTGATCTACCTTGGAAGGGGTCTCAGACAACCTTATTGAAATGGCTTGTGGCGAATATGTGTGTCCCCACGCAGTTTAGAAGTTGTCCTCAATGCACTTTGGGAATATATTTGGGTGATTTGGAGGCTGGACCGCTCCTGTCCCTATGTTGTATGAAATAGCTGAAGGAATTTTCCCAAAAATGAGGCTCTCCTCAAAGAAAAATGTGCACCAGGAGTTCAAGAAAGAGTTTTGGATATTTTCTGGTAAATCACTTTATTTAATCAAACAAGGCGTTCAGGTACACGGTCGATGCATTTCGTGGTACTGTACGACCACTTCTTCAGAAAGGTGTATGACTGGGCTTACAGCAAATGTTGTGGCGGCCTCCAGCCGATGGACGTCTTTTTTCTTTGTAGAAAAGTTGACCAATTTTTGCTGGGTGATTTTCACTTTTTCTCAAGATTAGTTTTTTTTTACGTCTGTCAAGATTCATTGTTATTCTGCTGAGCTGAGTTCATTATGAAGCTATTTGATTCAGCCAATCTTCTGCACAGGCTGGGAGGTCGTACCCAGACCCAACCTAACCAAAATTGTAGGGCTTGCTTCAGGTAGAGGGCTTTGCTTATGTCACTCCCCAGACACCTGCTATACTGATTTGTTAGCGGCAGAGCATTTTACAGGCCCAGGGCCATGATACCACCTCTGGTGTGATCCAGTCCCCTGGTGACACCCTTGGGCTTATGCTTATGAACAGGGCGAAGAATTCCCTGCAATGTTCACTGGGTTTTGCATGTGGCACTCTCCAGTACTCTAGTACTGAGCTTGTTTGCTGCAGAAATAGGCCTACATCTATGGTAAGTCTTGGGCTTTGCCCTATTCGAGCATGCTGCTCTTTTATTTTTTTCCTGATATTTTTTCTTTTTTATACTAAAACTGGTTAACACACTTGATAAATAAGTGCTGTCACTAAGTGCAGTATTGTTTGTGCACTCTACACACTTTCTTCCTGCCTTTTAGTGTGAGGTAGTTTTCCGCCACTGCTCTACTTGCAATGGTCATGGGTTTTTCCTTGGTTTGTCCTTGCTGTTGCCCAACAGTGACTCAGTCACCTGCGGCAATATAACCTCCCCTGCTTCAGCAGATGATTTTTGAGCTTAGGTCCTTCTTGGTGTATTTGTTAAGTTGCTTAGTGCAGCACAGTATGTCAGATTCTAAACACAAGGAGTTCCTTTTGTTTCTCCCCAGCCTCCAACTCCAGGTCTAAATTTAAGACCCAGTTCAGTTGTAAATCCTGGACCCACAAATCCTGTACACCTTCAGACAAGTTCTTCTCGCAGTGAGGGGATGCTCCAACTTTCCAAAGTGGGGGGACATCTGTTGGCCTTCGTAGACACCTGGATGCATGTATTGGTATAAATGCATGGGTAAAAGATGTGGTATCCAGGGGCTACAAGCTAGAGTTTCAATCTCTGCCTCTACCCCACATTATGTTCTCCAACCTACCTCTGTCTCTGCACAGGCTAACAGACCTCCATGCTGCTCTGGTAGACCTCCTAAGTCAAGGAGGCATTGCCATTGTTCCTCAAGGTAATTTGTGTGTCTCTGGGTGCAGGGATCCACTGGTGGAAGCAGTGAATTCTCTGATGGCTCTGTGTATCAATGCAACTTGGTCTATGCATTTCCTCCTGTGAAACTCCTTCCTCAGCTGCTCCACAGGATCAAAATGGAAAGCATTCCGGTAATTCTCATTGCACTGATTTGGCCCAGATGGATATAGTACTCTGACCTTATGAGACTTTTGGCAGCGACCCTGTGGACTCTGTGAAGTCTGAATCTTCTCTCCCAGGGTTTGTTTTACGTCATGGTCTGTTGCTGTGACAGCATGACTGTTATAGCTAAGGTCCTAAGAGATAGGGGGTCCCTTTTCCCTAGTAACCCCTCCTTTATCATGTCCCTTGGCTTCCTGAAAACCCAAATCCTTTGTCTATTCTTCACCTACCCAATTTAAACTCTCATTACACAGAATAGGGCTAAGCAAAATGTAAGCAAGGTCCATGTTAAATTCTATATAAAGAGCTTCAGAGTGTTAGAAAGGCTTTATTTACACTTCTGAAATTGAATTCTGAAAACAGATTAGACAGTATTTGAAAATGCAAAAAAGTAAAGTCTATGATTGATTTGTGACTGAGATTGCAAGTGTTTGTGGATAAGAATTGACCATGGCTTCCCATGAGCACAGCTTGCGTCTCATTTGTCCTTTTAAAGTTATTTTTCTTCTGATGAATAAAAATAGTATAATGCCCTTTAGAGCTCATTTTGTTTGTTACAATAAACAAACATTGTACCCTTCCACAGAAAAGCAGCAGTAAAGGTTATATAGGAAATGTTACTGTGTAAGGATTTGTAACTCTTTATTTTTATTTTCACAAAACAATCCTAATGTCTCAGGAGCTTTTCAAAGTAGAGTGGACTACCTATGGCTTCCAGTCAGGTTGCAGCTTCCATTTTACTTGGGCAGGGCAGAGAAAGCAAGGAAAATCCGTGTGGTTGATATGAATTATACAGACACTTACTATATGCTTGTAGACAGAAATGATGTGTACCCAGCTCAACATCTCATTATGTCCGACTCTCCATGTAACAGTGACGGGAGTGGTCCCTCTTCATGGGACTAAATACAGTAAGCAAAATTAATTACCAGCAGTCAATTCCTTATTAGAAAAACTTGCTGCACACACACAACGACTGCTGATGTGTTTCAGCCTACATGGCCAAAGTCATCGATTTTTTACTTATGCTTTCAGGACTTTCAAGTTCTGTGTTCCTATAAACACTTTAAGGATAAGTAAACTTACCTCAGAGGAGATCGCTGAGGCGTTCCTTCATTATTATAATGATTTATATAACATAGGGAAGGAAAAATCAAAAATAGATAGGGAATTAGATAAAGAACGAAAAACCCAATATATCTCTCGGACAGTGATCCTAGACTGGAACGGGCTACTACAGAATTATTAGATAAACCCTTTACATTAGAAGAGATAAAAGGGGCAATTCATGCGATGCCGCTGGGGAAGAGTCCAGGCCCAGATGGGCTGACTGGGATATTCTACAGGTCACTGTCAGTGGAATTGGCCCCAATTATGCACACCACCTTCAATGCTATTAGCGAGGAGTGTGGATTCTCTCATCAGAGTCAGGAAGCCTACATAACTCTGATACAGAAAGAAAAGAAAGTGTTTTATTTTTGAATAAATGGGGTAAGAGAAAAGGCACTGGGCAGTGATTGAGTGGCATTCCAGACAATATAGTGCTTTTCGCCCTCTCTTTTCATGGCTAGATAAGTAATGGTGAAGGGTTTATCATCCAATCAAGCATAAATACGAGTAGTTTTTATTGGTTATGACTTATTTTCCACCTGTAATTAAGAAGAAATCAAGAAATTTTAGATGTGAAATAGCCATATATGTAGAGGTTACCGATACTATTATGTAATTTATGGAATTGTATGTGAAATTAAACAAATAAAAACTTATTATGGAAAAAAAAGGCTAAGTAAACTCAAGGCAAAAATCAAATATATACTACAGCTTAGCTGTCCTTGGATGTAGTGGCTGCCTTAGTTTTCTTTTTTTAGGCTAATAACATTTTCAGAAAGTAAGTCAATACTTGTTAAGGTTGCTGGAAATGCAGTGTCCTTGTACCGACTTTCTGTGCGCTGAACAATCTCATCTTGCTTCTGTAAACTACAAATGTTCATGTTCCTCAACTAATGTAGAGGAACAAAGGCAAACATGTTTAAAGTCCAGCTTCCTCTGTAGATACATCCAAGGACTGGTAAGCTGCAATATATAACATTTTAATTTGTTGTGTTTAGAGACATTTTGAAATAATGTATGTTACAGGGGGGCCAGTGGCGTAACAATCACCATAGCGACCCGGGCGGCCGCTATGGGGCACAGGGGGGCCCGGCCAGGACATTCCTGATACCCTGTGGGGCGCCTGGGTCGCTACTGCATCTCACACTGCTGGCTGTCACTGGCGGCTGTGAAGAGGAATGTGCCGATGTTCAGATCACAGACAGTGATCTGTGCAGCGGCGCGTTCCTCTTCACAGCCGCTGCTGAGCCAGCAGCAGCGGTGGAGCAGGCTGTACCCGGCAGTGGAGGAGGAGGGGGGCTCGGGGGTTGGCATCAGAGGAGGAGGCGGACAGGTGAGGAGTGGGACCAGCCCACCTGAGGGTGACCCTGCAGAGCCCACCTTAGAGAGTCTGTGTGGGATCTCAATTGGGCTCTGCAAGGGGTGTAACTAGAGATCAAAGGGGTCCCACTACAAAATTTTGCTATGGGGGCCTGTGATTTCTAGTTACGGCCCTGATGGGGGCCCAGTGTAATTTTACCTACATCCATGTACAGTAATCATAAGGAACAAAAGAACACATACAGTTGTCAGCTGAACTGCTGATGCTATCCAGAAAACATTGCAGATATGCTAGAGTGTGATATAAGTATTCCAGGAACCCTTGCAGACAGATCTAGCTGGGTCTTTAGATTGTCTTTACACAGAACCACAGCGTCTTGCCAGTTATTATGCATTTCCTTTCTCCTAATTTTGTTTAACTGCACACAGTCTTCATAAGATACTCTAATGGGAAAACTCGAGATGAATATTGTATTACCAAATCATATATTTATGTGATTAGACTCCAGATCTCAGATCACATTTGGCTGACACATCTCAGGGAGAAAACTTTTGGCTAAAGAAAATTCAGCTTTTGGGTTCTCCGAAATAAGAGTGCTGTCGGGAAATTCGATTTTGACTTATGACTTTGTCATTGGTAGCTGAGAAAGTAAGCAACATTCCTGAAGGATTAGATGAATGGTTATCTAGGGGTATCATTTTCTAACCTGCTGATAGCCATTGATGGTAACCAATTTTAAGGGGAATATTTATAAAGCAGCAAATTTGCCGTTCAAAAGGTTGATTGATTCACCATTGTTGAATGTTTAATGAGAGTCACATTCACTGCTTTATAAATATTCCCTTTTTATTATAAAAAAGTAAGACTGAATGTCCCACACTATTGGGGTGTTTATATATTAACAGGGAATCTAATAAGTACCAGACAGGTAGAGACTAAACCATAGCTACATATAGCATAATGCACACCTTTATGTCCTAGCACAATTATGTTGATTTTATATTATTAAAAAGATTTTATATTATTTTATGTAATAAACAACACATGGACAGAGACACGGAACGCATGTTTTCTTTAGGGATGTCAATGTTATTTTTGCAGGAACCATAAGTGCAGGTGAGCTGCGTGAATTTCTTCTCGGGCCTCCTGTAGAGATTGAGGTACATGATCGAGACCAGAGGATAGAAGAGAGCGTCAGTAAGCCATCACTTTTCGGCATGGAGCCTGAAGATGAAAAACTGAGTAATGTTGGTCTTGTGACTTCTAAACGTACTGTCCACAATCCATTTACAAAGGGTAACAGACAATGGGATCCCTATGGAGTTGCAAAGCTAAGTTTATCTGAGCTAGTCTATGGTGCCACGTACTTAAACATTTCTGTTCCAATACACAGCTGTGAATGTCCAGATCCCACAGGCTATCAAACAGACAGCAAAAATGGAAAAATTTTAGGAGTTATAGGGTCAGTTGATGGCCCTCAAGCTTCTCCATTGCCAGTGGGACATTATTTGGATGCCCAGTCACTGCTCAAAGTTAGAGTAGACCTTGCAGTGCCACTGCCTGTGAATGAGGAGAGTCCCGATTGTCCCTTTGGGCGTATGGTGTGCATCTTTGAATACACGAACAGACAGCTGTTCAAGGATTTTATCTTTAAGATTGCAAATATCAACTCAAAGGCTCTAGGCCTGGATTTTAACCCTTGGAATGTCACTGTAGAAGCTCTCTCCAGAGTGTGTTTGACTGATGATCAGAAAAGAGATATCTCCCTAGATGTTATAAGTGGTATACATATCATGGACGGCTCCATTCACCTCTTTATATTGGAAGGACTGAAGGACAAAGCTATTAAAGAACTGTGGGAAACCTTATCAAGCAGGTATAGTGTCTGCATCATTTTTGTATATTTTATGTTGGCTTAGGCTGAATACTTTTCTTTATTGTACATTGGTGTAATGTCTGTCACCCGGTGAGTATTTGTACTGTTATGTTTGTTTGCAACTGGTTTTTTAACCCCTTCATGACTGAGCTTGTTTTTAATTTCTGTTCGTAAATGACTGACGCATTTTTAAAATTTTTGCTGTGTAATTCTTCCACGTCAGTAATATACTTTCTTACAAAGTGAACCTACACATATTATATGTTGTTTTTTAGAGGACAGATAGGGCTACACATTTATATCACATATGTGTACCTAACGCCTCACTTAGGACAAATAAAATATAAAAAAGAGGAAAAAACGTAAAGAAAACACTTTTTCTCCAGTTTTGATTTGTAGTATTTTTTACAAAAACAGCACAGCTACTAAAAAATACAATAAATACATTCATTTATTTGTTCTTTATTTGGAAAAACCTCACATCCCTAGAATTGTAGAATTTTTTCTGTACTACTCGGCCTAAAACTAAAACCTAACATTTTAATCTTTTTTTCTCTAAAAGCTAAAGCTAAAAGTGGTCACCTGGCATACAATGTCACTGTCACTAACTGACAGCGACATACTTTAAACATCGCTGTCATGAGGGGGGTTAAAAAAAAGATTAGCCCCTTAGGGTGAAAAACAAATCTAATTTTTATTGTAAGGGGTTAATTTTTATATAAATATAAAAATTATTATTCGAAATTATATAAATGATAGCATAAAAATATATTTAAATATATCATTTTCATTTGTTACATTTATTTTTAGTTACATCTATTTTTTATTTTGTACACTGCTTTACAAGGCTGGCGGTTGCCAGCCTTGTAAAGTAGAAAATAACTGGTCTTTCTAGTAACGATTAGGAATTGAAACGTATATCTAATTAGTACAGAGAGTACCTTCTCTTTTCGTCTGTTAACAACCCCACTATGCTCTTACAGTACATTTGTACAGTTTTTATGTTTTCCAAACTTTGGTGCAGGCCAAAAGGAGATAAAGCAAATCTAGAGACCCTGTACAACTCCGAAATGGCTTTCCACGAGCGGTTATACAAAGATCTTGGAGTCTTGTTGTGCCATGTTCATCTGCTTGAGAATCTCACATCCTTGGTGAATCAGCCACTTCTCTATGTCCGGGATATGGTTCCTCCACTCTGTTTTCATGCCTTATCAAGGTAAGCAGTTCTCCTGAACTAGTGTTAAAACTGATACTTATGTCTTATTTATTTTTCATTTAATTCTTATACCACTGGCAAATTCTGCAGAACATTATCAAGTCCCTGTTACAGCAGGGCATTTAATCCAATGTATCTGCCACTGTTAAAGCCCATCAAAAGTCTCACATCTTTTTTTTCATTATAGTTCTATGCTCCATTGTATGATTTTTTTACTGTGTTAAATGCTTTATAATACTGTTTTCTGCTATTGAAAATGTGCCCATTGCAGCGCTCTATTCTGGCAGCCACCCGCTCTGCACAAGCTTCCTCTCACAGACTTGTTCTGCAAAGAAATGAAGGTGTGGTGTCGGACCAGGTCTATTGGATTACTGAGTGCTCTAAGTCATTCTGGTGACTATGACACTGCACAGTCATATGAAGACATGCTGTAAAATAAAAGTTGTCATAGGACTATGAAAATGGAGGTTTCAGTACAATTTTCCTCGAAATGAATATTCATTTCTGTGACTTCAATAGGGCCTTAACCACATCAAGGTGTGGTAGGGACATTTTATGGAGATGCCAGTCAACCTACCTTAATACTTATAGAGGAAGAAACCAGAAAACAGACATTGGGGGGGAAAAATATAAACTCCAAACATACAGGGGGGAATTTATCAAAACTGGAGCAGAAAGAATCTGGAGCAGTTTCCCATGGCAACCAATCAGTTTCTCTCTTCAGTTTGTTGAGTTAAGATTTTAAAATCAAAGAGATAAACTGGTTGGTTGTCGTGTGCAGCTGCTCCAGATCCCCTAACAGTGTTCTCTACTCAGTTCCCCCATCACACTCAGTATTCAGCCTTCAAACTGCAGGCTGAACGAAGAAAAAATATTATAGATTCCTCCATCAACGCTTACAAGTGTTGATGGAGGAATTTCCCGGTGCCTTCATTGTATTCTGACAGCAGCTGTTGGTCGTTATCAGAATACCAAGCACTTCATTGGCTTGATTTTCCCAAATAGCACCTTCGATCAACTGATTGAGGGATGGCGGCTGAAAGGCCGCTAGCAGCGGCACCCAATGTGTGAATTTCGGCTAGCCGGCCGAAATTCACATAGTGTATGGCCATAGAAAACAAAAGGGAACAGAGCGCCACCTCCATGTGTAAAATCGTTTATTACAATAAATAAAACAAGGGAAAAAAGTACTCACAAACAAACGTTTTCATCACGCTTTAACAACAAACGAGAGGCCACACTGTCTGTTAACCCAACATGGTATCGCCCCGACTATGTAACACGGTAGTCTCCGGTCACATCACTGTGCTACCGTGTTACCTAGTCGGGGCGATACCATGTTGGGTTAACAGACAGTGTGGCCTCTCGTTTGTTGTTAAAGCGTGATGAAAACGTTTGTTTGTGAGTACTTTTATCCCTTGTTTTATTTATTGTAATAAACGATTTTACACACGGAGGTGGCGCTCTGTTCCCTTTTGTTTTCTATGTTCGTGGTGGAAGCACCAGAGCCTTGGATGAGCAGCCCCTCAGCCCTCGTTCACACCTGAACGTTTTGTAGCGCGTTCTACGCTCGACGAACGCTCTACAAAACGCTCAAAAATATAAATCCCATTGTATTCAATGGTCTCGTTCCCACCTTGGCGTATTTCCGCCCGTCCCTAACGCGCTACAAAACGTCCCACGCCTGAAAAGGTACAGGTACTACTTTGGGCCGTTTTGTTGCGCGTTTCCATTGGGGTACAGCCATGTAGCCTTCGAAAACGCGCGACGGTCACGCAACTTTTTTACCGCGAATCGCGGTAAAAAAACGCGCGACGGTTGCGCGACAGACGCGCATATACAATACGCCTAGGTGTGAACGAGACCTCATGTCTGTGTGAAAAACTGTGATAAACTGTTGAAAACTTTGAGTATGCAAGTGGAGCAAGTGGATTTAGCTGGCAGCCATTAGCGCCAAGAGTTAAAGAAAACGTTTTGCCATAGTGTATGGCCAGCCTAACATTATGCTGCCACTTTCAATCCAGATATAGAAAGCTATGTCTGCTCACATGTACTGTATGTTCTGATGCAGAAAAAAAAAAGTTTCTCAAATACAGTGCAAATCCTGCAGACTGTATCCAAGGTCTAATTTAATTCCAGCTGTTTACGTTACTGTGTGGAAATACAGTATGTGGTGTATACCCTGGGAATGTTTACATACTCATTTTCATATTTTAGGTTAGATTACATCTGCAGTGCCAAAAAACTACGAGACGTCATCCACGGGAACTTGCTGCCCTCGGCAGAAATGATCCACCTTCTGAGCCGTGAATTCGGAATTCCATTCAACTTTGCTGGCTTGCTTGCTGACCTTGAATACTCGCCTAGTAAAACAATGGGGATTTCTGAATGGGAAGATAAATGGTGCAGAAAACATTTGTTGCGCAGCTCATTAGATAATCAAAATGAAGCATATCTTCTGTGGAAGTCGGAAACGGAAGGACAAGAGATGAAAGATCACATCAAGGTGGGGACAGATCCACTTGTTGCGTCTCTGTCATTGAATATACGTGTGATGATATACTGTGGTCTTCTTCTGTCTTACATTCGGTATTCGGGCAATATTTAGGACAAAACCTCCCAGAGAGCTATAAGGCTCTTTGTTGAAGGTCTCAGAATGCTTTCACAT
The DNA here is from genome assembly GCF_000935625.1 of Nanorana parkeri. Taxonomy (NCBI): domain Eukaryota; kingdom Metazoa; phylum Chordata; class Amphibia; order Anura; family Dicroglossidae; genus Nanorana; species Nanorana parkeri. Next base: position 678,667 of record NW_017306538.1, read on the forward strand.
AGCGAGCACATCAGCCCATGTTAAAACAGTGCTAAAGTTATGGACAACGAGGGAGTGGAATAGGTAACACGATTTAAAGGGGAACTTTGTATCCCATAGTTTTTTTTAGGGTTACGGGAGGACATATTCTAATGTCCTCCTGTGACCCAAAGCTCAGTATATAGCAAGCTATTGCCCACTATATACTGAGAGTGCCGCAGCCGGGACAGATCCCGACAGTACTGTCGAGATCCACCCAGCTGGCTGATTGACAGCGGGCTCTGCCTATCTAGAGCATCTATGCCCAACCCCTCCTCCATCCGTTCCTCCAGTCAGCACTGGAGGATCGGAGAGGGGGATGCCTGGGGGGAGTGATGACTGACAATCACCGCTCTCTGCAGGCAGATGATCGAGAAGTGAGCGAGCGGCGGTATGTGTTCACTCATTTCCCGATCAATAGAGCCGACCTGTGACAGTTTCATTTTCACACTTTGGCTCTAACTATGAGGATGAGTGGAAATCACTCACCTCATAGTTCTCCCTTAATGAACATTAATAAGGGAAGAAAGTAAACACATAAAGATGAAACCAACACTTAAGGTGGATCATTCAAACCGCTGAATATATGTATGTTTTATATTTTATGTTGTAAAGGATATGTGCAGCTAGTTTTGTGGTCCAGCCACATTTGTCAAACTACACAAAGGTCAGGGACACCCTTATTTCCTGTTTCAGCAATTCAGCTTCCTGTGTCACCTCTTCTCCTTACTGTGAATCGGCATCTGTATGTGTAGAATTCTTAGAAAAAAATCTCCTTTGTAAGTGAACGCTGGTTCTTTTGCATGCAGGAAAACATCGAGCAAGTTTACCAATTAAGCAGAAAGGTGAGAAGACCCAAAGTGGAGTATGTGGAGATTGTGCCTGTGGACGGGATGGCTGTTCACAACTACAGCACTCACACATTCAATTCCTCGGAACTGGCACACAAGATACTACAACAGAAAATGGCAGAGGTGAGACACAGAACATCACTTGTTAAACTCAAACTGATTGCAGTTGTATGCATTACATGCTACGCAGATAACACTTTATCCACCTGAGTACCCACCTGTAATGCCCAGTGGCATAACAATCACCATAGCGACCCAGGCGGCCGCTATGGGGCCCCGGTCAGGACATCCCCCTGATGCCGTCCGGGACGCCTGGGTCGCTATGGCATTTCAGGCTGCTGGCTGTCACTGGCGGCTGTGAGGAGAAACAAGCAGCCATTCACATGTGCAGCGGCGCGTACCTCCTCACAGCTGCTGAGTCGATGACAACCAGCAGTTTCCGGGGAGGTGGCTGGGCACGTCATCGGCAGCGATGGAGGAGGCGGGGCCCAGCGATCGAGGAGGCAGGTCTTAGCGATGGGAAGGCGTGCCCGGCGATCGAGGAGGTGGGGCCCAGTGATGGAGGAGGCGTGGCCCGCAAGCGATCGTGGAGTAGAAGGAGGCGGACAGAGGATCGGCCAGACAGGACTTGGCCCCCCCCACCTGAGACCCTGCAGAGCTCACCATAGAGCGTCTATGGTGGGCTCTGCAGGGTCACCCTCAGGTGGGCTGTTTGGGTTATCAGGTGGACTTATCTAGAAATCACAGGGCCCAATACAAGATTTTGCTACCCCTGGTAATACCCCTTCATTACCAGGCTATTTCTCAGTCTTCAGTGATGTGATCATTTGACTGACAATTGCTTGGTCATGTGATAGAGCATCCAAATTAATTGTATATCTTTTGTTTGAGACAGATAAAGCTTTCTTTGGGTGGTATTTAATAGCTACTTGGTTTCTTAATTGTTAATATATAAAGGAAAAATATAAAATGCCAGGACAGTACAAACCCCCCCCCCCAAGATGATTCCATTTATTACCACAATCTTTTGGAAATGAAGAAACAAGGAGCTTGGAAGTTGTGCACTAGATACAGCGCATGATTAATGTACTGGCCATACACAGAGGTGAAGAGAGTAATGTACAGGTCACATACAGTGGGAAGATATAGATGTGGGAGTAATGTGTAGGATAGGGGAGGTGAACGAGTTAATCTACAAATCACATACAGACATTTTGGAGATGAGAATAAGTGGGAGGGGGTGAAACGGTTAAAAAAAAAATTCAACAGTTAAATCCCCTGAATCTGCTGATCCATTAATTCCCGTCATTGATAAATACTCCAAAAATTCCTCCATTTTGAGAGGAATGTGCGTGCTCTATAGTGTGTACTTTTGTGATTGGTCATCATAGTGATCACAAGGGGCACAGAGCCCTTCGGATTGGCCACCCGAGAGTGATTTCTGAAGTGCTGTTTTTAAATGTCACTGCAGAAACACGTCTACTACTCTGCCATTTCTAAACGAACATTGGTAGGGGAGTTGTTAAAGTGACATTAAACCCTCAGATTTGTGTAACATAAACCAATACTGTAATGTGTGCCTTACTGTAATCCATGGTAGTTTCCCTTCTCTTTGCTGTTCTTCCTTTTAAATCTGTATCTCTTCTCATGCTGGGGGAGAACGTCCCTTTGCAGCAGACTGCCTTGTCTCTGGAATGGCTGCTTGGTGTCTGTGTGCAGGTCACAACCTGAGCCAGCACTACAGGAAGAGGCAGTCAGCTGCAAAGGGAAGTTCTCCCCCAGCATGAGAAGAGATACAGATTTAAAAGGAAGAACAGCAAAGAGAAGGGAAACTACCATCGATTACAGTAAGGCACACATTACAGTATTGGTTTATGTTAAAAAATCTGAGGGTTTAATGTCACTTTAAAGTGAAATCCCAATTCAAAAATAGAATGGCCAGGAACTGTAAAAATAAAATCTTTTGCTGCAAAACTCACCTTAAATCCAGAATTGTCCCCGGCGTTGCCAGGCTTCTGAGCTGAATGACGGGCAATATTATTCAACCTACTTCCTGTGAGTCCAGGTGGGGGGTCATCACTTCAGCCCCGTTCACATTGATCGATTTATCGCGCGGTAATTCCCGCGATATCGCGGCAAATTACCGTGCGATATCGCGCTCCAATGCATTTCAATGGGGCAAAGGGTCCTGCTGTCGCGGGGCGTGTGTCGCTTCAGCAGGACCCTTTTTGGAGCGGATTTAGCCGCGATTCAAGCTTGCTCAATGCAAGCTTGAACGCGATATCGCGCGGCAAATCTCGCGATGTCGCGCAATATGCAATTTGCGCGACAAACGCGCGATTTGCATATCGCGCAGTGGGAACGGGGCCTTAGACTGAGATCACAGAAGTCCCAGACTGAGTGGCACTCACACATCAATAGTACATAAGAGCTGCTCAGTCCAGGAAGATGAACAGCCCACTGCCGCTGCTGGAGAAGAGGAACTGGCTTGAAGATGGAAGGATTAAAAGTATGAATGTGAAGCAAATGCTTACACTCAAGAGGCAGCTGTTTTGTGATAGAACCAACATTGTTACAGAAATGTCACCAATGGATCCTCAATAAGTTATTAAATATGATGTAATTTGTTGATCCACAGGAACCACACCGCAGATTCACATACTCTGCAGATTACCAGTCTGCAACTGTATGCCCAGTGGACATTCAGGAGAACAATGCTGCAAAGCCCAGGGAGGAACGGATGACACCAAATGGGTTCATGTACCCAGGATTCAAAAGCAGCATTGATTGCAACTGGCACCCCAAAACACCAGATGCTTCCCGGATACTGGAATTATCAAAGGTGTGTTGCCTATCTGTAGGGTCACTAACCACTCTTTTATCATTTGTATATAAATGGAGATATAGCACAATGCAAGAAAAGCTCAAAACTGACCTGTAGAACTAATCGGCAATAAAACCCATACAGTTTCAGTTACTTTCACTCAGACACATTAATATGGTTTAGAAATATTTGTGAAGTACTGAGATGTTCACAGCACTGAAATAGGGAAATGTTCTGCTAGGTCCCTGGACAACAAGGAAGTTGGGGTTCAAGCCATGAGACAGAGAAACCGGCTATGGGTTGTTACCTATACTGTACGTATTTGGCATTACCTCTCCTCTTCCTTTCCTTGTGTTTTATATATAAAGCTTCATCAATAATATTTAGAAAAATGGGGCAACTTAGTGAATAGGAAAATATAATGACATCGGAGGTTCTGTTTTTACTTCACGACATCTTAGCAACGACATTGTTTACAAAAGTTGTCACACTTTTCTGCATAGAACACTTTGGCTGTGATTCTGCAGCCAAAGACCCGCAACTTCAAAGCTGATGACACCAAATGCTTTTTAGTGGTCATAGAAAGTGGACCTTTGATGGAGTTTTCTTCCTAATCCAGCAGGGACTAAATGCTCATTGTGTTCAGAGATTAACAAATCCCAAGAGCTACATATCTAACGTGTGTAGAACATTATTACGATTATCACTATTTTTCGCTCCACAAGACGCACTTTTCCCCCCCAAAAAGCGGTCAAAAATGTCTGTGCGTCTTATGTAGCGAACCCCTGATGCCTGGCACATGCACTTTCGGGCGCGGGTGGCTGTTTTTTTGTACATTCAGCCCTGGTCCGGACAAGCAGAGCTAAATGTACAGTGGGAGCCGCAGCTCGTTTAATACAAGTGATCTAATCAGATGACTTGTATCAAATCGAGTGGCTGCGGTGATCGTTTCCGGGGCCCCCTGCTCCTCTGGGGGACCCGTGACCACGGCATATGAGCTCACCATAGAGCCCGTAGAGCAGACGAAGAACGTCCGTTTTTCGTCTGCTCTGTGTGATCACTGAGACTGGAGCAATGTAATCACAGCGCCACCAGTCTCAGCGGTCACTAACTACACAGAACCCTACCCTCCCTGCGTCCTATGGTCAGGTGCGCCTTATGGAGCGCAAAATACGGGAAAAATCTTGTTATCCTTTTTGCTTTTTTGCCAATGAAAACCTATGTGCTGGTTGAAAGTGTCTAATAGCGGCTCGACTGATTTGGCATCTGAATTCTAGAGGGTTTGCCCACCCTGGTTATCGCTATAGGTACCTCAGGTCAAAGAAGACTCCCCCAACTGATAGCCATTGCTTTCCTGCATTGTAGTAGGACTGTCTTTTCAACGCATAGACATGCACACATGAGAAATATTGTACAGGTACCTATAAAGAATAATTCATCTTAATCACATTGTGCATATTTGATCCAGTCTGTGTCTGTGGTCAGTTGTATTGTGATCAGACTGTCTGTAGACAGAGAACCTCATACAGTTGGCCTTGTACTGAGAAGACAGCAATAGCATACTGTGAGCTAGGATTGGGGTGTCACATCTACACATTTGCTGAAAAATCTCTTTATGGCCGATGCAAGCTTAGAATTTAGGCCGTAGGTACTCAACACTCATTGTAATTGCTGGCACTTAACAGGCCACATAAGAGCCAAGGTTCCATCAAAAGAAAACTAATCGGCTTTAAGGATACAACAGGTGGAGGACATCATAGCGTATGTCACAATGTCAGAGCTTAGATTGTTTATGTGCAACTAATTCATTACATCTCCAAGCATTTGAATTTAAATACAAGTACATTGCTGCCTGTAAACAACAATGGAAACTGGCCAGCTTCCTGATATTAGGGGCATAGGGAACTGGTATCGGCATTTGGTATCGGCAAGTACCGGGGAAAAATATCGGTACTTGTATTCGATGCCGAAAAAACGGTATCGGTGCATCCCTAGTACACACCCTATGAGATCCCTAGAAAGAGCAACTAAGATTTGTGGGTACACACCCTATGAGATCACTAGAAAGAGCAACTAAGATTTGTGGGTACACACCCTATGAGATCACTAGAAAGAGTAACTAAGATTTGTGGGTACACACCCTATTAGATCACTAGAAAGAGCAACTAAGATTTCTGGGTACACTCCCTATGAGATAACTAGAAAGAGTAACTAAGATTTGTGGGTACACTCCCTATGAGATAACTAGAAAGAGTAACTAAGATTTGTGGGTACACACCCTATGAGATCACTAGAGAAATGTGAGAGTATGAAACCCTGACTCCCTTATTTCTAGTAAATGAAAAGGCTGAATGAATGGTTTACCCCTCAAATGACCCTCCATGTCGGGTGTATCTTCAGATCCAGTCTATCTATCTATCTCAAAGTGGTCTTTCAGTTTTGGAGAGATGCCGGTGTATTCAATCACCAATCAGCTTCTTACACCCATTGGGGCAGATGGATAGAAATCTCTAAATGTAAGATCCCGGCTGCAGATATCGGGTTTCATTCACTTTGCTGAGTTGTCCTATTGCCTACTATTATGAGGATATGAATGGGGGCAGACTTCATCGGGAAGCTTAATGATGCCAGTAGAAGAAGGGCACAGCTGGGTATTATGGTTGGAAGATTTCACAACTAGATTATCTGAGATTGGGATTTTGGGAGGAAACTAGGGTATCCACATAAAAATAGAGGTGCACCGAAATAAAAATGTAAAAACCAAAATGAAACCGAAATAAAAAAGTTGTCAGGCCGAAACCAAAAATGTTTTTACTTAAATTTTTTCACATTTTAAAAATATTTTAATTTATTTTTGATAAACGTTTTCATTTTTTTAATATTTATTTTTATTTGTTAATTCATTTTTGAATTAAATATTTTTATTTTTTACTTTTAGGGGCTTCTGGGAAATATTGGGGGTCTAAACAGATCCCTAATATTTCCCTTTTAAAATAGAAAGAGATTGAGAACACAAAGTCCTCTATCTCTTTTTCTGTATCCCTGTTATCAATGAACAGGAATCCTCTATACTGAGTGTTCCTGTTCATTCATAACTTGAGAATATAGTATGATTACTAGAACTACAACTATGAATGACCAGATGATGATGTAGATCTCTTCCCATTCATTCATAATTGAGGATATAATAACCATACTATGTCCTCAATTATCTACAAACACTCAGCGATCACTGAGTGTTTGCACTCGCTCTCCTCTCTGACGATGTCACAGGAGGCTGAGCGAGCGGTGCAGGGAGGAGAGCTCAGCCTCCCGTGACAGCGCTGTCTCCGCCCTCACACCGCTCTGCCGGACTGTGATAGGAGGCTGAGTGGTGTGGGAGGATAGACACCAGCCGCTCACAGCGCTCTCCTCCTGCAACGCTCGGCCGACTGTCACTTTCTCTCCTCCCCGCTGGGACACAGAGCAGCGCCCAGCAGGGAGGAAGGAAACCTGGGATGCGCCGATGTATTTGGCATTTAGCCAAAAGTGCCATTTTTCGGCCGATACTGTATATCGGTGCATCCCTACATAAAAACACTGCAAATATGAAGAGAACAGAGTGATGATTGTGTTCCTGATTAGATCTAAACTTGAGTCACCATGGCAGCGAGGAAAACATTGCTGACCATTGGAAACAGAGAAAAGAGACTGCAGAAAGAAAGTGGTCCATCAAATCTGCCCCTTTTTCATTTTTGGGGAGATTTGTTTTTTTTCAACCTTCTTATCGGAGTATGGATCTACGTTTGTCTACAGCGTGTTTACATTTACTTACTGTTGACTGACTGACTCACTAAATGTGCTGCAAGTCTGTTCCAAGCGTCAACAATTCTTTCCTCCTATTAGTTGGAGGTCATGTCCCCGTGTTCTCGGCCTTACATTGAAACTACTGCCCTCCTGAACCTTATTCAGAGCCTTGGTTTGGTTTTTTGCAGATTTTGCATTATAATGCTTTTTTTATTTTACAAAGGCTTGTATGTCTCTTTGTGTTATAGCAAAGTACAAGTCATAGATATCCTCTGAAAAAGGAAGGAAAAAGTTTGATTTGTTTATTTCCTAGGCACTAAAAAAAAGCATCATAGCTAGATAAAAACAATAAAAAGTTATTTCCTTAAAACCTACAAAACGGAAAGGTCAGGCATGACAGCCAAATAGTTTCCGTGCAAGTTTAATTAGGTCTTAACATAGCAGTGCCACATCTCCCCTCGCTTTCAGAAAGGTCAAGCTAAGAGCAAATACATATATACTGTTTTTCCTTTTGATTAAAGGCCTGGAAAGAAAATATCCTGCATGCAAATACTCTGCAGCCCACCCTTTCCCGAGACCGCTGGAGCTGGGCTAAGCGAAACATGGATTTCGAGCTGTACAGGAAGCCCCCAGAGAGCTGCTCGGTGTTGGGCATGGGCCCCGAACACCTCCCAGGTAAGGGGAAGCCTTTCATTTCTGTAGTAAAGCTTGTTCCTAATTACAAGTACAGCTCTGTATAAATGTAACTGCAGTAAACTTCCCACAGGACTGATATCATTAGTATGCCTTATTGCTGCTTTCATGTAATTAACAGCGCGGTATAAGATTAAGCCAAAAACACATCCATCATTTCCCCGGCAGAGCTGATATATTTAGATGCGGCTAGACCTCCCTCAAGCGCCCAATGTGCAAATGAATAAACTCTAGAAGTCGGAGTAAGTGAAATGACTGGAGGGGGAAAGTGTACACACACAGGAGAGATATTAAAGAACATGCAGAGGAAATGGGAGGAAAGACAGCACTTTTTATCAGCTCTGTTTAATGTGTTTTCGTGGAGTATGGCACACTGACTCAATCTTCAAATTGGCACCAAAGTTATGTTTCCTGTCTTCTATATCCCCAAACACAACCTTCCAATATTTCCTAGAGCAGAATCGTTCAGTTTAACACTATGAAAGCCAAATATGTTTCTGTTAATCTAGTTCGATCAAGATTGTTGCGGAGGATTAGCAGAGATGCAATGGATACCCGTGTCATTGGCAGATGACAGCCCAGGAACTTCAATCATCTCCGCACAGGGGCTGGTCTGGTGCAAAGGCAGGGGCGGTTCAATGGGCACGGGGAGGGGGACTGGGGCTGTAGACTGGCCTCTCCCAAGCAGAAGCTCCAGATACATAGAGTGGGGCCCTGCTGTCAGTCTGAAAGAGGAGACCTGCTGACATGCTTTCCTGGTGTAATCTGCTTGACTGTAACTTAAAGCAGTGGTTCTCAACCTGTGTAACCTCAGGACCCACTTTTGTCCTCGATCATTAAGTCGCGACCCAAGTCGCAGAGCAGTGTGGGCTGCCGTGCTGTAACGGAGCTCCACCCATACGTGCATTGCTGGTACAGCTCCCATGCACTCCCTGTAGAGGTGCCGGGAGCCAGAATGTGACATCACTCCGGTCCAGGCACCTCTATAGGAAATGCGAGGGAGCTATAAGCATCGAACGTATGGATGGAGCTTCTTTGCGGCCATACGCCTAGCCCACCCCACTTCAAGTAAACACTCAGAGACAGGCAGCATATTTTGAATGGCTGCTCAGTGTAAGAATGGACAGTGCTGTGCTAGAGGGATGCTGGGGAGCCTCTCTCCTAGAAAAGTGGAATGCTTGCAGCGACCTACTGAACACACGGTCGCGACCCACTTTTGGGTCACGACCCAGCAGTTGAGAACCAAGGATTTAAAGCATATGATATCGGCAGTGAACAATCGCAGCCTTTGGAACCGCTGTGTATTGTATATGATATAGCTCTGGTCTTACCAAGCGAGCAAAAATAAGCAAGTCAGATTTCATAGAATGTTTTTCTGAGTTAAAATTGCTATTTTCAATGCGGCACTATGACATTGCAAGTGAAAAATTGTACATACGAGCATACATGCAAAACTGTCTTCCTTGGCAGGTCAGGGTACAGCTCCCATAGTACTGGGAGCCCAAGAAGTCTAATGCCATGTCTGAGCCTTGTCACTAAGGGGCAGGGAATGTGCATTTAGCAACATTTTTAGAAATGTTATTTGAAAGCGGACCTTTACACTCAAAAATCAAATTCCCTCTATGTATGATGAATAATAATGACATAGACATGTCAGGTGTAAAATGCTGATTATGAAACACACTTGCAGAGCATTCACTTCCTACTTTGAAAGGGCAAAATGACTTCAGTTTGCCAAAGCAATGCACACTGGGATTGCCTTGACATCAGCAGAGCATTGCTGGGAAATCTCACGAGATCTCAGGGAAAGGCATTTTTTTCCCCTGAGATGATGTGCATGGTCACATGTCCTAGTCACATGTGCCAGAAATCAGGAAGTAAATGGAGAGCTAGTAATCTGCCCTTAGTAAACATGGCCACTGTCAGAAGACTGGAGGAGAAAAGAGAAATACGGTATGCAAAGAATACAAAGCTGGCAATTATCTAGAAATATGTGTTGGTAGATTGTCATTACTAAACATTTCTAAAGGTGGGTTTGTTGTAATTTTAAAGATATGGGTCGGTTCGTAACTTTATAAATTGGAACTGACTAAAATTGTACTTGCAGGTTAACTTTGAAATGTTGGTAGCCACCAGCAGGTTAACTTTGAAATGCTGGTAGCCACCAAATTGAAAACCTTTGTATCTTCAGGCTTTAGAGGGTTGACACGTCTGATTGGCAGGCAGAAACCCGTCCCTCCTGTTCCCTACATACAGCTAGACAGGCAGTGGAAAGTTCTGGGTTTTGTCAGGAACAATAGTTGAGCCAATATTACAACTCCCACAGATTCCTCCATTGAAAAGAATATACAAGAGTTTGTATGCAGCTGTGGCATAAGCTTTGATTGATGTTCTTGTAGATGATCATTTTAAGGAAGGACAAAAGGCTGCACAAAGGCCTACAGAATATAAGCAGAAAATGAAATTCCATCGATGTCTGCCGCAGACTGAGCTGACCTCGCAGGGACCTCAGGCCAGCGACCAGATGACTAGACTCCAGGGATTGTTAAAAGACAAAGGATCTAAACTAGCTCTGCGGAAGCCTGGACTAGCATTGAAGGTAAAAAGCTACGTGTGCTAATAATACATTTCATCCAAACTCATTATGTAGAATCTCTGGTCCGACTCTCTTGTTCCTAAGTAACCGAGTTCATTTCTAAAAACCGGAGCATACGGAAAGCTTGTTCTTACAAATGGACCAAAAACTTCTTTTAAAACGGCTTTTTGTGAATCCTTTTACCCAACTAAACCAAAGAAAGCCCTAATTCTCACATAGGCCTGCCCTCTAGGGTTGTGCCCACATCACCCTTCTTCAACCCCTTTCATTTTCAGGATATGCCCTCATTCACACGAGAATGGTCCGGCCCATACAGATCTGTGCTGCGTGCACGGCCGTATCAGGCAGCTCCCAGGAAGGACAGGTGCAGCATGTGATTACACGCAGGAGCCTGTCCTTCTCTATGGGAGTACGCAGCCGTACGCTGCCCTACGCTCACCCGAACTGCACGTCCATATGGGTGCGGGTGTCCCTGCTCACAGTGTCCATCCTGTCAGCGTACGAGTATGGACATCCGCACCCGCATGGACGTGCAGTTCGGGTGAGTGTAGGGCGGTGTACGGTCACTCCCATAGAGGACAGGCTGCTGCGTGTAATCACATGCTGCACCCGTCCTTCCCTGGAGCTGCCCAATACGGCTGTGCACGCAGCACCGATCTGTATGGGCCGGACCGTTCTCGTGTGAATGAGGGCTATTCCTTTGACAAAAATGTAAACACCAACTTGAGTGCATTTGTCCTTGGATAGATGGACGCCTTGTATTCATGTCATCATTTGTTTAATTCTCATGTCACGCAGCCAATCCCAGGCTTAGGTGTAATGCAGAATTCGGAAGAACCTACCATCAGCAGGGGATTTATTCCTGGGGAGCTGAAAGATCACAGCTTAAAGTGGACGGACAACATCATCCCACGTCACCACATGGAGCATGACACATTCCATCAACTGAGAGGAAAAGACTTTGAGTAAGTTCAACTTCTTCATTCCCAATAGTGTCATTAATGGCAGGAACCTTCCTTCTTCTGGGTCCCAATTAGAAATATGACCTGTGCTCCTGAAGGGGCCCCAGGGGCTGATCTCCGATAGACAAAATGATGTGGAGATTGTCCGTTGATCCAAACAGGAGGAGATGGTGGATTTAAATTTGATGGTATTATCTCTATCCCTGGAGGACACTGGTCTCTGCATCCGGCAGGTTACATGAAACCTGTTCTGAAAGGATTGTAGGCGACCATCACCTGAAAATGCTAACTGCTTGGACATCACTGCTTCACTCGCTGTCCTAGAACATGGTCAGAGTAAACTCCTGATCTGCACACTTGTTACAGGTCAGTAACTAACAATTGGATCAGCAGGCATGCCAGAGAACTAGCATTTTCGACTCCACGTTAACCCTTTTGTGGCCAAATGTCCAGCATCAGTATGTATCTGTTAGCCTAACAACTCTAATGTGCCATAAGGCTTTCATTTGGATCAGTGTATGGACAAAAACATGCGAAAGAGTGTTAGTCTTCATTTTTTAACTTCTCTCTTCTGTAAGAAAAGTATTTCTTTGTAGGCGCACGTCGAGTCCAGCTAGAGAGAAATACAGTAGCAGCTGTCACAGTTCTCTTTATAAACAAAAATATAATTGCATCATAGCTGACATTAATCGAATAATCAGGAACTATGCTGAATGGTGGGTCCCGGGGGTTAGCTGGGCCCTAAGCTGACAGTCTCATAGATAGAATGAAGCTGTAGGGGAATGTAGATTAATGTACCCTCTGCTTAGTGCATCACGTCCAGGGGAATGTTAACCTACAGACTGAAGATGGGAGGGATGCAATTTTGCTAACTCATTAACAGCTGCCATACACACACACACACACACATATATGGCCAAAAGACAGGCACCAGCTGTGCTTATTGATAGATAGCACAGCTGGTGCCCGTATTTTGTTCTGGGGTGCGCTCACTCGGCACTCCAAAGTACAGTGACCAAGTTGATGCTGACCTCTCCCAGTCACCGTGTACAATCAGGAGCCAGGAAGAGGTTGCTGATCATGTGATCAATGACAGCCAATCAGTGATCACATGGTCAGGAAGCCTGCCTCCACCACCCAGTGTTAATAACCCCTTAGATGGGTTGCCATTAGTCTTGCTGGGATGGATAATGGGGTAGTACACAGAGTTGTTTGGAAAATCAGATTGTAATGCGTAAGGTCAGTGTGTGACAGGTCTTAGTTCCTTGCCACCATCTCCAAAGCTAAAACATGTTTCTCTGGATATCAACTAAACAAATGATTTTCGTGTGCAGCTTACTTTCTACCAATCATTCGTTGCTCCATAAGAAGAGAATCCAGGAATTAACCCAAGAGGAGAAAAACTCATTTGTGGTTAGAAAGTCAGACCCTGAAGACGACGCAGCGATCCAGCTAACAAAGATGGCCGAGGACTTGCTGAACATTATCCAGATCCAGAGCCATGAAGGTTTTCTTCTTCGTATAAAATAAGCTCAGGAAGTCCGTATAAGACCAGCAAATATTACAGAATAATATCATTGTATAGACTTTGTTGTCTTATGATATCAGTCAGGTGCTTTTCCATACATGTATTTTATTCTTAGAGTGCCAATACATTCTTCAGTCCCATGTTACACACAAGCAGGACTAAAAAATAAATCCCAAAGAGAGAAGGCACGTTGTGATTTTTCCTGCATTGTATTATTGCATTAGAACTGCTTAAAAAAAAAAGCAACAGGAATCTAATAACTGTACAAAAGGCGATTAAATGTAGCTGAACGTATTAACAACCATAGTAAAGTTATGGGTACAATCACATTTTAGAACCGGATTCTAGTTGCGGCTTGGATTTCAGAATGTTCTTTCCAGGGGGTGTGAACACGTGTAAGCGCGGTTCTCCAGGACATGCTTTGCGATCTTGCGAATGCTGTCATCCTGGTTTTCAGGAAAGTCTAAGGGAAATGAAAAGAGAATCACAGATCAAGAAGAGCCTCTGCCCCAGGTTAATAAAAGAATCCGCCAGAATTCTGCCTGCAGACACAAAACCGGAGAAACGCCACATTTATATCTCCTCTCCGAGACTATTCCAAAATAGCTACCATGGAAAAATTGTACTTTTATTCTGCCGTTGTAATAAAGTGAAACTTTATCTATGTTCCTGCCGCTGAAATTTCCCCGTGACTCACTGTCCCACCGAAAGCAGAAGTGAAGGAAAGTCTCCGCAGTGGGAAATCAGCAAAATAAAAAACAAGATTGTTCCCCTCTTTATCTAAAATAAACCCTTAAAAATAGTGCTGGTGCTCCACTTTAATGATCAGGCGTCTCATGTACAGTCCATGTACCCATTGCACTCCTGACCACTCGTCCATCAAAGTAACATGGGTGCTCGGTAGTCGCCGGATGGCCACCGTCACAGTAATGCAAAAGAACATGGACACCGGCACTCCAACAGCAGATAAATACGTCTATTTATTGATGTACATGCAAAAAAAGTAGCATAGCACACTTAGCGCATGTAGGTCAATAAATAGACGTATTCTATCTGCGGTTGGAGTGCCGGTGTCCATATACTTTTTCATGTACATACCCGATAACACAACATAAACACCATCAATGAGCTTATGTTTACAATTTGGTCACCTTGATGAAATATTCCACAGCGGCGGGGCTTCAGTCCAGAGCTTTGTGTAGGGTTACACTTGCTTCCAAATACAAAACAAAGCTTTGCGCAGAAACACTATTGGGGTATATTATGATGTTTTCAGTGTAGCAAATAGCTACATAATCCTTAAAGGGACTTGCGTGACTTTTGTCACTTAAAAAAAAAACCAGACAGGATTTTAGTCCTACCTGTAAAATCTGCTTTTGGAATACATACATCACTGCTTTTGGAATACATTCCTAAAGCATTGGATTATTCAATTACCGTCAGATGATTGGACACAGGGAAATCAATAAGAGTTGCCGGGCAGCTCTACATTCCCACAGAGTGGAGAGTCCTCGGTCCTGTGATGTGCTCCAAGTAATGGATTTTACAGGTATGTGTGTATTAACTCATTCAAAATCAGTCCAACAGAGGGACAGGAAACGACGACTAACAGGGCCAAGGAACAACAACCCCAACAGAGAAATGGGAACAGAGGTTTGTCTGAAATAAGGGCTGCCTGAAGGACCTTCTGATCCTACCTGGCAAAGGCCTGAACATCCACCTGGTAGAACTTGCTGTGTGAACAGTGTGATGTGTGAACAGACGCATTAATACTTTTAGTGAAGTGACCAGAAATGGAGGAACTTTCCCTCGCAGCTCATAGGTCTGAGAGATGGTCTGACAAAATAGTCAAACGTGTGAATAGAAGAGGTCGCAGATAGGAAAACAAACTACCCAAACCACGTCCAAACAGTGGAGAAAATGTTCATGATGTTTTGGTGCAGGACACTAGGAAGGCAAAACAATGTCCTGGTTAATGTGGAAGGCAGAGACCACCTTAGGGAGAAAGGTGACCTTAGGTCTGACCTACCACCATAAAGGCAACCGCAGGTAGCATAGCCAGACCTGTATAGGTAATGGCGATGGCTCGGCAGTTTGGGTGAGTAGAACTGAACTTTTTTTTTTTAACAACTAGAACAAATTGAGCAGTTGCAAGGGTAGCCCCACTGCAAGGGTTAATAAAAATGTGCCTGGAGTTCTTCTTTAAATGTATGTCACTGATTAGATGGTGGTAACAGACTACTTACTACCATCTAAAGTTTTTAGATGGAAATACGTAGGCTTAAAGTAAAACAGCAAAGCCTCAAGGTTTATCCACCACCTAAATGCAGTTTCTTACTAAATAATGGATATTTGTAGAGTATATGGGTAAATATAAAGCTGTGGCCAGCCATGCTGTCTGAACCCACACCACTTCTTACCCCCTTCACAGAAACAAAAAACTCAGAAATGACTGAATTGTGTTGGTTTCCTTACTTTTTCCCAGCTGGGCCATCATGTAGTTGTTCTTGAAGCATGCCTCTGTGCAGAACAGGTTTGTAATCAGCACCTAAAACAGCGACAAAGAATCACAGAGTGTCAGAGCATTCGGGTGACGGGTGCGTAAGAGGACCAATCTTAACATTTGCTGTGAGCAACACATATATGCATGTTTAGTATCTCTGAGCAGTACATTTCAGCAAGTTGTCAAATTAACATTTACACTGTCAACATAAAACATTGCCGTGTTCTTAGCTCTTATGTGTGTCAGGATGGCAAGTGATAGAGAAATATAATACAAATATCTGCCGTCATTCTTTGCGATTACGGCACTGGAATAGACCTAGTTCAGTAGAGAAATCCCTGATGCATGAAACCTTCACTTTCAAAATGAGGTCACATGACCCTGTTGGTCCCCTTCCGTTTTCAGTAGATGCCGTCTAGAAGAAGGGATAGCTGCTGATGTTCTGTTGGGTACATGATGTAGTCACAACATACTGGGAGCACTAACGAGACATGACACATGGAGATTTATAGTGTCATCTGTGGGTCAGGGTAAGAGATGGAGAGGCTACGATGTCACTGAAAGTTTCTTCTTCTTAGTACACAGTTTGATCAGAACCGGCAACGCGGTTTTATTGCACTGCCACTATTAGAAAGGAACCATTCCCCAGATTAGGACGGAGACGTCATGCTTTATGTAACAAGAATGCTGGCTGCAGAGCAATAATTAGGACTAATCCCAATAGGATCTGGTATATGAGAATCAGTGTCTTAGGTCCCCAAATTAGAAAGTAATCAGTGTGGCTCGGGATACACATCTTTTCATGTCGACTTTGTATACAATCTAATAATCTCTCCGTAATCTCAGGCTGCACAAAGAGTTAGGACTGCTTCGGTACCAGAGTCATTTTCACCACTGCACCATCCATCACATATGGCAGTCCAAAATCTAATCTCATGTACTTGAGGATCTGAAACAGTCAAATCTTCGGACTTACCTCATGATCATGATTGCGCAGGCCGATGCTGATGGAGCGACTTGCTCTAGATATCACAGCTGTCATGGCGTACAGATTAATAAGAATATCTGCCACTCTCTTTAGTACAAGCTGCTCATCCACAATTGTCTGCAGAAGAAAGAAAAGATTCATTCTGTGGCATACCAAAGTACTGTACGGCAAATCAGGTTCTTCAGAACCGTTTATCACTCGGCTATTTCCCTAATGCCACTCCATGACGGTGACAATGATTTACAATTCTAACAGGAGAGTTATTACATTGCACAGCATTGGGGGGTCAGATAATGTCATGGGTCACTAACAAAAACGGATTGAGATCCCTGATCATTTTATTCAGCAAATCAAGGGCAGACCTTACCTTGCCAAACCTGTACAACAAACTTTCCACAGTATTGCCAAAGTTGTGTACGTTCTCCTCCAGGTTCTTTGCACTGTCCTGTGGGAGGAAACAGATTCATTATCGAGTCATTATCTTGATGGTGTTTAATCAGAAGTGTCAGGAAAGTAGGCTGGGAACAGTACATTTCGGTGAATAACAATTTGCACTTGCAAAACCATATTTAACCATTTGAGCTCCAGCACCTTGATACCCCTTGTGGATCACAGCAAAATTGATTAAAATAATACAAAAATAACATTTTGTCCCGGCTGAACAAGGATTTCTTTTGGCAAGATTGTCATGTAACTTTATCTTAATTATGCAAACTAAAACAAAAAAAGAAAATTAGCTTATTCCTAGTGTGACCATAGTTAGTTTTAATACAAATTATATATCTCCATCTATTATATACACTGAGTGGCCAGATTATTATGACCACCTGGGGTTTGTAGGCTAATTAGCTATAATTTTGCGCTTATGTTGCTAGAGGGCCAGACCATTATAAATAGGGAAGCAGGTTGTTTACCACGACAGTAGAAGTGATTTTTTTCTGAAGATACAAAAATCCCATTTTTTCCTATGGGCATGGTTCTCACTTATCTCGCATATTTCAGCGTGTCGGAACGTGCTGAAAAACGCCCTACGCCCAAAGAAGTACAGGAGCTTCTTTGGGGGCGTATTTCCACGTGTATCCATTAGGATACACCCGGATAGCCCTCGTAAACGCGCGTTTGACGCACACACACACATATATACACCTTGCACTTTAGGCCTGGTTGCATTACCGCTTTGCGACCCACAAAGGACCTTCCCATTGCTGTAGATCATCCCAGACAATACTACCCTTGCAGGTCTGGGAGCTTCTACTCTGTATGCACTGAAGTAACCAGCATCTCTAATCTGGAACCCAGTACCCCACTGTAATTGGATCTTCTTCATCAGCATCTTCCTCAGTTCCGTTGGATGAAATTGAGTCGCTTGCCCTGGCCTTTAGGGACCTCCATGTCCACTCAGGACTTTTTGACCACATGTGCTCAACTTCACATTGATCTCAGAGGCTCTCGACATTATACAGTGCCATCCTCTGCAAAGCCAATCTCTGACCCCCCCCCCCCCCAGGGTCTTGGATCAGGCCAAACCACTGGTCTCTCGGACTCAGATTCAGAGTTCCAACAGTCTATTTCAGACGATACTGTTTTGTGGGGCACCAAACTACATGCCATCGCCTGAGACTTTTAGGGAGTTGTGCTGGATCTTATTGATGTCTTGGGTCTTTTAGGGCTGTTGCAGTTGCAAAGACCTTCCCTTTGCTTGCTCCTATTTCCTACCCCTGCAGGTGGCACTATACCCAGTAGGAGATAATCTAAAGCAGAGCTCTGACCTCCAATGAACTGAAGAGAAAATGAGTTTTAGGAATGTACCTTTTCTTCTACAAGGTTGCTTTAACTGAAATCATGTGCTGATCAAAGGAAACTCCTTTGATCTGCACATAACATAACAATAAATATGACATATCAACAATCACATTGTATACATCAATGCAGCACAGAGCCAGACTCTGCTGTCAAAATTCAAAGCTGTGTCTCACGGATAACAATGGCTGAACAGCCATAGCAGTTTAGAAGGACCAGGGTGCACACCAAAGGTGCTTCAATGAAGCTTTTTGGGAGTACACAGTACACTCAACGTCCAGTACTAGTCAATACCATTGCGCAAAGGGTGACATTATGCAAAATGATAGTGGCCACCAAACAATCAGTATTTGTGCAATATCATAATTGAAGAATCTGAAGTAGACAAACACTAAGACGCTAGAAGTGCCCTTTGACCTGCCATACTGAACAGCCAGATCCACATGGATACAATTTAGTATTCAGCAAAGTGCACACTTACTTGCAGACTTGGGTGAACAACTCCGTCTTTTCCTGTTAAGCCCAAATTTACATTCATTCCGATGCTGTCCCGTAACTTCTTGTTGATTATCCCTAAAGCAATACCAACACCACCTTTCTTCAGTTCCCTACATAAATGTAAATTACAAACAAGTTAAAAAGCTTCATGGCATCAAGTAGAAAAAAAAATAATACATCGGTGCATTCCTAGTCTGTATGTGTATCGGCCGGAAATGGCACTTTTGGCATAATGCCGAAAGTGCCATTTTCTGGCCGATACATCGGTGCATCCGTTCTCTCTCTCCTCCCCGCTGGGCGCTGCTCTGTGTCCCAGCGAGGAGGAGAGAAACTGTCACGCGCTGTGAGCGACCCGCATCTCTCCTCCCACACTGCTCAGACTCCTGTGACAGCGCGTCAGGAAGGAGAACGAGTACAAACACTCAGTGATCAGTGTTTGTAAATCATTGAGGACAGAGTATGTATACCGTATCCCCAATTATGAATGAATGGGAAGTGATCTACATCACTTCCTGTCCATTCATGATAGTGGATATAGTAACCATACTCTGTCCTCATGTTATGAATGACCAGGAACGCTCATTATAGAGGATTCCTGTTCATTGATAACAGGGGCTGCAGAATAAGAGATTGAGGACTATTTAGACGCCTAATATTTCCTGAAAGCCCCTAAAAGTACAAAAAAAAATATGTTATAAAAATTAAAGTAAATAAATATAAAAAAATTAAAAAAAGTTTATAAAAAAATATTTTAAAAAAAGTGAAAATGTTAAAATAAAAAAAACATTTTCTGGTTTTGGTTTTATATATTTTTTCTATTTCGGTTTCGTTTTTTTAAATTTTAATTTTGGTGCACCTCTAATACACACACACACTTGCAAGAAAAAGTATGTGAACCCCTTGGAATTAACTGGTTTTCTGCAGTAATTTGCCATAAAATGTCATCTGATCCTGATCTACAGGTCACCCCAATAGACAAACACAATGTGGTTAAGGTGATAACACACAAACAATTCTAATTTCTTGTGTCTTTACTGAACACATTTATTAAGCATTCACAGTGCTTAAAGAAAAAGTAGGTGAACCCTTGGAGTTAATAGCTGGTTGAACTCTCTTTGGCAACAATGACTTTAAGGAAGCACTCTCGGTAGCTCTGGATCAGACCTGCGCAATGTTCAGGAGGAACTTTTGACCATTCCTCTTTACAAAACTGCTTCAGCTCAGACACATTTGTAGGATGTCTGGTGTGAACGGCTCTCTTGAAGTCATCTCCTTGGTGGCTAAAGTCTGGGCTCTGACTGGGCCAATCCAAAAGGTGCATTTTATTTTTCTAAAGCTGTCTGTAGTGGATTTACTTTGATGCTTAGTCCTGCTGCATCACCCAACTTCTACCAAGGTTCAGCTTGCCCACAGCCATTCTGACATCCTCCTGTAGGGCCTTGGTTCTCAACTGGAGGGTCGCGCCTTCATGCCTTCCACTTTTCTAGGTAAGAGGCTCCTCAGCCTCCCCCTAACGCAGCACTGTCAGTTCTCGCACCAAGCAGCCATTCAAAATATGCTGGTCGGTGCCGAGTGTCAGCTTTTCGGTGGGATGGGATGGGGCTATGGCCGTGAGGGAGCTCCATCAATACATGCATTGCTTACAGCTCCCTCACATGTCCTATAGAGGTGCCTGGACAGAAGTGACATCACATTCTGGCTCCCGGCACCGCTACAGGGCATGCAAGGGAGCTGTACAAGCAATGCACGTATGGATGGAGCTCCGTCACAGCAGCCCACACTGGACCCCAGGATGAGGATCCACTCCAGTTCTCGTAAGGTAAGGAGACTGGGTGGATCTTAAAAGAAAAATTACAACATTTTTGGATTGTGTATGCGTGAGAATGTCTGAGTGTGTGAGATTGTGTCTGTGGTTGTGTATGTATGTCAATGATTTTGAGGGCCACTACATACTAGTACAGTGCTTAAATCGTATAGTACCACACGATTAACGCACTGTACCACGTAATTTCACCTACTGCGCGTTCTGGTGTGGGAGGTGTGTTGTGTTGCTATTCATTTGAATTGTACCCCAAATGCACCTCCCACTCACAGTTTGTACGCCGGCACCAGAACGCGCGGTACCCTAATGCCGTACGTTCCATTGCAGTGCGACTTGGGCCGCGACTTAATGACCAAGGACAAATGTGAGTCCTGAGGTTACACAGGTTGAGAACCACTGCTCTAGAGTAATCTCCTGCGCTCCTCCCCAGGCAGCTACATAAAAGGCTATGCGGGGAGGTGAAAGGAGGGGTGGTGGAGCTGGGCCAGCAGAGTCTTATATTAATAATTACAGTAATTAGACACTCCCAGAAGAGGAGAGAGCTATGATATGCAAGGATACGGCAGGTTGTGCTAGGTAACTTGTCTAATAAAATTTTCTTGCACATTGTAAGTCAATAAAAATAAATGATGGAAAGGAAAAACACTGAAAGTAGAAATGTATAATACTTCATTTTTCTGTGCCTTTACCATCAATTTTTAGGTTGATGACATGGTCCCTATAAATATACTTTAAGGACCTTAAAATTGGGAGATGTGTCCTAAAAAAACGTCAACGTTTCTAAGATGAATCTTCCGTGTTCAGTTCCTCTCCCCTGCTGCCATTACTGGCAGAACTGCAGTCTGACTCTCCTGATGCTGCCAGCACAGGACTCATTAATCCTCAATGTATATGCAACCTGCATTGCAGTAATAAATGAAGAGGCTCCAACTGGGCTTTATTAAAGAGTGGACACAAACAAAACTTACTTTATTTTACCGGTCAATATTTTCCCTGCATGTTGCATCCCTGTAAGGGCAATGTACATCCGCAGAATTTCATTTGTTCCCTGCATAAAAAATAATAATAATTTCAATTTCCAATAGTTTTTCCTATCATTGAAACATAAAATATCCTACATCCTGTACTCTCCGAAAGCTTCCACATTTATTTCGCAAGCTATCTGGCTGAGTTTGTTGGTGAAGAGATAAACGCAATCTGACAACAGGCAAATGAACGCATTAAGCACAATTAAACTTGAAGAGCCTGAACACTAATGGGATGGGTTTATTTCAGCAGATCTGGCAGGAATATGATCCAAGTTCAGGGCGGTTGACGGAAATATGGTAATGGCCACATTTGGGGCTTCAGACAACTTACAGATCAGAGCAGTAGTGCAAAACTGACTAAGCAGCACAACCTTGAATACTGTGTATGAATAGGAGATTATGCCAAGCAAGGAGTGACGGGCAGTAGCAATCCATCTATCTCACTATAAAAGATTTCTATTTGAATGACACTTACATTGTTACTTAATAAAACCAATAGATTTTAGGCTGCATTAGCCGATTCAATGAGGCAGTTTCCACAGCTTTCTAACCATTTCACTACTATACTATTTGTTTCTAATGAATAATGTCACTCCATCTGCAAGAGCTGTGCTAGTCAGGAAACTTTGAAGTGACCTGTTCTATAGTAGGCTATGTTTAGCTTTTTTGAAGTCCTCCTAATGAATGACAAGCTAGCAGAACTATTTCCTTGTATTATCTGAAGACTTGGATAAAATCATGCACTGGAGTGTTTATGGACATGCGCTGTACAGTAACTTCTACAGAATATATTAGGACAGGATGCATCTTATGTCAATGTGAACCTATAGATAGAACATAAGATTTCATCAGCCAGTTGTTATAACCAATCTTGTACTTGATATGTTTTTGTCAGACACATTGAAGTATAATTTAAACATACAGGCAGTCCCCGGGTTATGAACAAGATCAGGTCTGTAGGTTTGTTCTTAAGTTGAATTTATATGCAAGTTGGAACAGGTACATTGTTAGTGCAACTCCACCCAAATTATTAATTTTATTATTATTAATAATTAATTTTGGATAGCATAGGGAAGGGTTAACCCCCTGTAAGGTTTGTTTTGCTCTGTGTGCCCCTGTTCAGAAGATTTCACCTCACTTTCTGTCCCTGTGACATTTGGATTTGGAAAATGTTGGGTTGTCATGGAAACAACAATCACTGTATTGTAATCTACTGTCACAATACAATCATAGTTTGGTCTGTACTCAAGAGTATTCAAATTCTGGAACATGACCTGCACTGGCATCACCATCGACACAGCAGCACTGACCATTGGAGAAGCAGAACTTGAGTAAAGGTAGACAAGCATATTCTTGCTTTATGAGTGGGTTGCAGAAAGAAGGGAGCTGCTAGTGATATACTACCTGGCAACCAGCGTTAAAGGGTTACTTCACCTTTGTGGTGAACTTTCTAGTGCGTCCAAAGGACCTCAGTACGTTATAAATCATTGTGGAGTGATGAGAATGTTTTTGTCCTTCAAAATCGCATACTTGCAGGCCACCTACAGCTTCCATCCAACTTGAATCGGATGGATTGATGGGCAGCACAGAAATCATGCAAGACATCCCAGCATACAAGGGGCGGCCAGAGCAATAGAAGACTTTGGGCTGGAGGAGGCTGTCCCTGTCACAGGGAGGTAAGTAACCCGGGTAAGGGCAGCCTAGGTTAGATTAGGAGGCTAGAGACTGAAGGCTTGATTTTGGTTTTGGTTTTTATAAACCTGAATTTGCCCTTTTAGCCCAAAATGTCTAAATGTGGTGTAAAAAACAGAAGACTTTTATATAAGCTCTACTTCAAATGTTATACCTCAAAATAAGTGTTTTTTATTTTTTCGAATGCACTACAGTAAAGTTCTTGAGAAGTGTACATGTTCAACAGATGAGGTTTATGGAAAACAGAGCTCACTTACCTCAAAGATAAGAAGAATACGACTGTCTCGAAGATAACGCTCGTATGGATAATCTTTCATATAACCCAATCCTCCGAGGATCTGCAAGGCTTCGCTGACACATTGCCAGGCCCCTTCAGAGCTGAACACCTGATACAACAAAGACCATTACCATATTAAAGAGCACCTGTAGCACTGGAAACAATGATTTTGGAATGATGTTTAGTTAAAGGAGAACTATGGGGTCAGTGTTTTTCCCCATAGTTCTCCTTAGGGTAACGGGAGGACACAAACTAGCATCCGTTAGTTTGCTAGTAACGGGTACCCCGTTACCCTAAGCTCAGTATACTGAGACGCCGCAGCCGGAGCGGTTCCCGACCTGAATGTCGGGATCCGCCCAGCTGCGTGAGTGACAGCTGGCTCTGCCTATCTAGAGGCAGAGCCAGCTGTACCCGCCCCCTCCCCCGTCCGTTCCGCCAGTCAGCGCTGGCAGATCGGAGTGGGGAGAGGGGAATCCAGCCCCTCCCCCTATCACGGCAGAGAGCCATGACAGGATCGAGAGGTGAGGGAACCCGGTATGTGTTCCCTCACCTCCCGATCTACTGAGCCGACCTGTGACAGTCTCATTGTCACAGGTCGGCTAGAACTATGAGGTGAGGGGGAATCACTCACCTCATAGCTCTCCTTTAGGTTCTACCTCCAGTACACCTAAGACACAACCTTCCTTAGTATGCACCATTTACTGGGAATAATCACCAATAAAAAAAGATTAGATAATTAAAAAGAATAGAGGCGCTAACAGAAATGTTTGTCAGTGTGGAATGGCCTCAAACCTAAGAATTCTATACATTTTCCTTGCTGTACTGACACTGTAACAAACAGTTTGGAGACACAGGTCTTAAAGAGAAACTCCAGAAAGGTTGGTGCTCGAAGTGACAACACAGATGGCGCCGTGTCAAATACAGTCCATAATACAAGTCACCAACACTAGACAACTGTCACTGTGTCGCCCAGAGGAAGGGACCCCCGTGGCCCCGAAACGTTGGCTTTATGACAATTTAATAAAAAGTGCTTTACTTCTTGCACATATCATCGAGTGCTGGTGACTTCTATTATGTCTGCTACACCGGTCCCTTCAGCCTCTTCTGTCCGGGTTTTGACATTCTAAGCCCCGCTGATGTCATCACTTCTAATGCAGGTCCAATCATCTGCATTAGATGTGAGGATGTTGAGTAACATACCACAGCCAGTGCAGAGGGGGAGGGAGATAAAGACTGACTGCCAAAGGATCGAGGATCAGGTCAGTATATGTTCTGCATTCCAGCCCCTAGACCAAAACGAGCAGTTAACCCTTGCAGTGCCGGGGGTTAATAGCTGGAGTTCCTCTTTAAAATTCAACAATTTTTATCATAAAGGTATCTGCATCCATCATCATACAGTAACTCTGCCAGTAATTATTTAAAATAAACTGCTCCCCGCATAGAAAACATGGAGTACGCCCCCTCCTTCTGACCATGGTGCCAATCTCTCTAGAACCCTCAGCTGAAGATCTTGCAGAATCTGACACTTCTAGGAGTGGCCACTCACTGTGGTTCCTCCCACCAGACCCCGACACTACTGCAGGACACATTAGCGACATAGGGGCCAGCGAACAAATACAAAGGGGCGCAAAATTCCACACCTTAATGTGAATACAACAATGCACCGCAATGGAATGGACAAGTCCAATGGGGTCTTAAAGCTCCCTAAAAGCTATAAACCCCAGCTGTTTTAAAATGTAAAAAGTAACTTTAGTTCCTTTTTGGATTGCTGATGGACCATCTTCATGATGGAAAGCCTCAGTAATAAATAGGTATAGAAAGGGGTGCAGCCAAAACAATCTTTGGAACTAAAGTCACTATTTGCATATTAGAGTTCCCCGCATAATTCAATTCACGAACTAGAACTGCCTGGATTCCCGAATGTTATGATGCCGATCATAAACCTACATACAAATAGTTAAGCAAATTAGAAATAAAAATGCAGACAAAAGCTGAAGCAGATGTGCGTAGTAACCAATCAGCTACTCTCTTCTGTTTGTTCAATTAAGCTTTCAAAATGAAAGATAGAAGCTGATTGGTTGCCATGGGCAACTGCTTTAGCTTTTGTCTGCTCCCGTTTGGATAAATACCCCTCATGGTGTACTAAGTAAAGCAAAAGCAGAATTTTCAGGCACTAGATACATTTGTAAAATAAAAAGTATAATATTACCTTAACCATAGCAGCTTCAACAGAGCAATCTGGTAACCCTGGCCGGTCCATCATGCCAGAAGTGAGGTAAGCCATGCTTTCCATAACGTAGGCATTCTGAGCCATGAGAGCAAATTTCTCCTAGAGAATGAGAACAGCTTGTTAGTCATTCTTCATATCTATAAGTTATCTGCATATACCTGGAGACACTTTCAGTGCTTCAAAGTCAACCATTCTGATCTGGCAAAGTCCTGACACTTCCAGGTAGAATTAGAGCTTGGCCGCTACCTCTCACCCTTGTTACAGTCCTATTGGCCCCCCCCATCAGTATGATGGGCCGACTCATTGGCCAATAAGAATGTGGGAGGCTAGAGGGGACGGTCAAGCTCTCACGCTACCAGGAAATGTCAAAGGTTTCCTTGAATTTTTGTTGTGGTTAAAAGGAGAACTATGAGGTGAGTGCTTTTCACTCACCTCATAGTTCTAGCCGACCTGTGACAATGAGACTGTCACAGGTCGGCTCAGTCGATCGGGAAGTGAGCAAACACATACCGTTGTTCGCTCACTTCTCGATCCTGTCACAGCTCTCTGCCGTGATAGGGGAGGGAGCTACAAAAAAAGCCTATATCAGTTATGTGTGGGTATCGGTAAGGTGACCTTCATGTTGCCTTCTTATATCTACTCAGTACACCAATGATGAGATCTCTCAACCATTAGACTAGATTCACCAGATGCCGAGCCATTACAAAAGATGATAGTGGCACACTCCTTTAAATAATTCTTGGACAAATCATTGCAGAATCCAGCGGTAAGTGTGTAACAGCATTGATATAGCTTGGAAAGAAAGCACAAAAGAGGGCGCCTTTCCTGGTGCAGTCAAATTTTATTCAGATAGTAATATCAATGGAAAAAGGTACTCGCAAACGAAAATAGGATATAAGCCATAAGATGGTAGATGAATGGCAGGCAAGTGGACATCAACAGAGTGGTTCCAATGTGCAAGCATGAAGATCTGCGTTGACGCCTTTCCGGGGCACGCCCCCCTCGTCAGAACAACTGATCAACGCACATTGGAACCACTCTGTTGATTTCCACTTGCCTGCCATTCACCTACCATCCTATGGCTTTTATCCTATTTTTGTTTGCGAGTACCTTTTGTCATTGATACGACTATCTGAATAAAATTTACCTGCACCAGGAAAGGCGCCCTCTTTTGTGCTTTCTTTCCAGACTTCACAGTCCCCCTGGCTGTAGTGGGGCAGCATCCTGCAGCATGCCCATCATCACATCCCTTTGAGGAGTGATAGCCCTTGGCACTTTTTTACTTTTAAACTGTTTCTAGCCTTGCTATAGCTTCCTGGAAATGAGTTTAGACACAAGCCTACAGCGATCTTCTCTTTGGAGTGAAGTTGGGCTTTAACCCCTTCATGACTGAGGCCCTTTTTTCCATTTTTGCACCCATGTTATATTCCACATTTTAGGCCTGAAAATGACGTAAAACCCCCCAACATTATATATTTTCTGAATGCCAAGACCCTATAGAATAAAATGGTGGTAGTTGAAAATTTTTATGTTGTGCAATATTAGCGCAACTCCTTATTAAACCCCAAAATTTAGTGACAAATTTAATTAAATGCCCCAAAACACAACAAATTACCAATTTTTTAAATGAAATATAAAAGATGAGGTTACAACGAGTAAAACGATACCCAACATGCCCAGTTTACAGATTGCGTGCGACCGTGAAACGGCGAAAAACTGCAGTACCCCAAAAA
>NW_017306538.1:707197-715241 GCF_000935625.1 Nanorana parkeri
GGGGCGGCCCCTTCTTCGGGACGCAGAAGCGATCTGGGGACAGGTAAGTCGCCAGGATCGCTTCTGTTGTAAAGCCGACAGTCGGCTCTACAAGTTTAAACAGAGTCCCGGCGGCAAAAGTCGCCGGGAGTCTGTTTAAACAGCCCCGATGCTGGCGACGTACACTGTACGTCGTCAGTCACGAAGGGGTTAAAGGAATTTTTTTATTCATGTGATGATGTCTCTTGTTCTCAGCTAGGCTGTCCCTTGTAGCATATGCAAGTCATAACTTTACAGCACATTTCCATGTCATAACGGACAACACTTCCAACTGAGCAACTGGGTAGCTTGTCAGCTGAGCCAGCCAGTCACAAAGCAGTAAAGAGTGTAGAAATCCAGGCACAATCAAAATGACTGTTCCGGGAAAGCTACTGTCAAGATGCATTCAGCTGGGTAGACAAACCCTGAATACAGAATCCCTATTAATCCTCTGGGATTTAAAACATAACTGTAGATATTTGCACAATCATAAGGCTTCTCAATGTGGTTGCCTGATTACTCACAGAAATCTCCTCACCTGAATTAATTCAAAGTCGCTCAGCTTCTTGTTGAACTGTTTCCTTGTGCATGCATACTCTGCTGTCATCTCTATTCACAGAAAAGGTAGAAGGGTTAAACAAATGCATGATATGTAGATCCCCTTTCATATTGTACAATGTCCTCTGCTCCTGAACCTCTCTCTTTCTAATTAAACTTGAAATCAAGCCTTGTGAAGGGTCTAGTTTTTAATCAGAAACCTACGGAGAAGCTTAATAGTAAAGTAGGTTTTCAAGCAGGTTATATTGGAAGGGAACATACAGGTATAGATGTCATTTTCAATTAAAGCAGAACTTGATTTCAAACTTATTTTCAGTTAACTGGGTTAGGCTGTCCATGATACGAGCAAATGGATCATCTGCGTCCCGTTTAGATGTCACATTCATGGCCATAATAAACAAATGTTCTGCTTCCTTTGCATGATTTGTGATTTCCATATAATTCTATGAGGAAATCACTACAGGGAACACAAGTATGGAAGCTTCATAATCTCCTTCTCAGGTATCCCTAGATAATTTTTTGTAGGCATTTACGTGTAACACACAACTAGAAACCATTATGGTCCGACTGAGGTGGGCTATAGGTACATGATGGCCCTCTACTGTAGTGTAACTACAGTCTTATCTAATGGGTTTTATTATGGCAATGATTCTGAATAAGTATGCCAATAAGGAGTTAGGACTTCACTCTGATTTCATGTGTGTCCTTATAATTACAGATCAATGACTCAGAAAGTACTGAAGTCAGACGATGAGCATCACTGCCAAGCAGCTAGCGTTTCCAGAAGCAGGTCAGCAATGGCAGCCCTGCATCTAACCACTAGTTTCCTTTAAAAGGAGTTTAAATAGTGGTCTGGTGTCCTTAATTACATTTTTCTCTCGTTAAGAAACCATTTGGAAAACCATCTTAAAAGTTACACATGGACATATTGCACTGATGTCCCAATTCCCTAATTGAAATACATTGGTATTTTGATTCTTTGCTTTAGAAATCCGTGCCTATGTTTGGGTTATGGCATTTCTTGCCTTTATCCTCTTGGACATCAGTTCTGATTGTAATTTTGATTATATATGCATTTCCCTTGTACATCTATTCGCTAAGCTGGATGCATTTTAATCTGACAGTAATGTCCCTTCTGCATGGTGGCTGTGACACCGGAGTGATGGTCAAATATGGTGACCTGTGAATATTTCTGATCATGGAATGGTGTCCACCTTGTTTTTAGTGCCTCCGAATTGGTTGGTATACATACAGTATATACACACTGTCCAATATTTCATTAGCAACTTACACTTACGTACATCAATCTGAGGTTCTTCTTAACTTGGACCCTTTCCTTTGGAAGTCATTTATGCTCAGAGGTGATGAACGGATACATTTAATCTGTATGTGAGTGGGGCCACATTGACTTGTTTTGAGGGCGATCTCTTCTAATTTTGGAATATTGAACATTGTGTATATTTTGCATCTGCAATGTATCCACATTTGCAGTGTCTAATCCATAGATTACAATATGTACTAGTATACACTGAGTGGCCAGTTTATTATGACCACCTGACGTTTGTAGGCAAATTAGCTAGAATTAGCTATAATTTGGAAGGTTTCCAATATTTGTTTCAAAGACGTAGTGTATAATAGGGAAAGAAAAAAAAACGTGATCTTAGTTCAGAGAGATCGAAAATGAGGAGGAAGAGGTTAGGGGAGCACAAATGATTTTTAACATAAGTCGCTTATTTATAATTTTGCGTTCCTTCATTCTTCCATTGTATGAATTATATCTTTCATACAGCTCTAACAACATACCTACCAATTAATTTCTTTATCAACCCAGCAGAAGCGCTACCCATGCTGAATCTCCCACTGTTTAGAATGTTCATGGCAACCTGAAAATCAGACATCTCTTATTAACAAAGGGCAACATTTCTACTTTATACAAGATAAGGAATAATTTGTTTCATTCCACATATCACTAGCACACAGTCACCTGTTATAAACGTTTTTTTATGGATTACAAGACATGGAGATTGTGTAGACAACTGAACAACAACTGAACAACAACTGAACAACAAATGAACAGTAAAAACAAAGCGACAGTCCAAGTACTAGACACATCTAGCAACCAAAATGAATATCCTCAAACAGGGTCACAAGCATAAACACACTAAATTGCCTCTTCCCCCTGAAATGTTACTATAAATGTTTATAAAGACACATCAACTGCAGGGATCGCACCGTACCTTAAAGCCTCCGCCAACCTCTCCAATGACGTTTTCGATGGGGATCTTGGTGTTTTCAAAGTAAAGTTCACAGGCTGAAATGATAAGGGAGAAATTAGTTTTGTGGGGATCCTGCTAGGGAAGCACTTCTGTCTTGCAGCACTGGGGGCCTTTGATTTGCATCCCAGCCAGGACATTATCTTCATTGATTTGGCATATTCTTTTTATGCTTGCATGGATTTCCTCCAAGTACTCTGGTTTCTCCCTCACCCCAAAGACATGCTAGTGGGGACTAAGTTGTTGGCTCTATATAACTGCCTGTAATACATAAACCTAACACAAGAACATACTTGGTGTGCAAACTTCTACAATACAAGTTAAGAATCCGTTGAGCTTTTCTCTCTGCACAGATTCACTTTAAGAGCCTGTTTACACCATAGTGTTGCGCTAAATGCATGAGATCCATGCATTCAACCCCCAGTACATTGCACTGCAAGCCATGTGTGTTCTGCTTCTGTTTGAATAGCACCCCAACGCACCTCCGAGCAGGCGTCCGTTGCAGTGTAGTGCAACACATGGTAACGCGTTGTTCAAATGAATAGCAATGCAACACATCAATGCACATAGCATGCAGCGCGCTGTGCAATGGTTCAGGTGCATTTGGCACAGATCTATGGTGTGAACAGGCCCTTAAGAACAATGGAGAGGAACTGAAGACTGAAGGGGGGCTGAGTCAGGCTTGACTATTTCAGTAAAGTCAACAGGGTAGCCTCTGCTTATCCACTTTATAATCATTTGCTCAGTTTGAGTTGCACAGCTTTGCGTCAGCTTTACTTTAAGGAACTTGGAAATCTTATGTAACATATGGTGTTAAGCTTTTGTTGTTGTTATATGGCCATGTTCAGGCTTATTTACCGACCCGTGTTTACGTGACGGGGGGGGCAGGGATCTTTAACCACTTGCCGTCCGCCCGTTGTAAAAAAACGGACGGATGGCACTGCAGCATTGGTGGGTTGCCGTCTCCAGACGGCATTTTTTTTCTGCGGGCGCGCACGGGGCAGAAAAGACCCGACCAATTCACATATAGACGATCGGCGGCTCCATAGCCCGCCGATCCTCTATATGTGCTAGTTTTTTCGGCCCCCCTGACCCCTCACCTTCAATCCCGGGATCCGCTGCCCCATCTGCGGCCCGGGACCGGCTCGGGGAGGGCGTTAGGCGGAAGAGGGAGGGAGATCAGCTCCTTGCTGTCTCCCTCCGGGCTGTGAATGCAGAAGTGATGTGTATTACATCACTTCCGCATTCACCTGTCAGTCATCTGGCTGCTATAGCCAGAGAAAAGAAGCTTCTTTTGGGGTCCCCAGGTGACATTAGGGGTCTTAGAGACCCATAATGTCTCCATAAAGAGGACCTGTCAGTGTGCCTTTGCTATTATATAGGGGGATTGTTATCCCCCTATATAATAGCAATAACAATAAGTGCAAAAAAATATATATAGAAATAATAAAAAAAAAAAGTCACATATAAAAAAAAGTTTTAAAAAAACCCTAAAATGTTTAACTCCCCCACCCCCACGTTTACGCAGACAAACGTAAATGCGCGTCCGGTGCACCAGCGCGTGAAAACGACAATTGCGCTACACACGTTACATATCGCCACGAACGTCGCAGTGTGAGCAATCATTTTAGGGCCATCAATCACTGATAACACTAAACTGATGAGCGGTAAAAGCTTTTAAAGCGTCGCCAATGGCCAATTTTGAGTATTATCGTTTTTTTGAGGTTTCGCGCGCGCGCTCACACTTTTAAGGCTTGACATGTTTGGTGTCTTTTTACCCGGCGTGACCCCGTCTTTTATATTTTACCAAAAAATTGGGTAATAATAAATGTTTTATCATTTAATATAGGGGAAACTGTTTTTTTTTTATTTTTCGGTAATTTTTCCTTAATATAGTAAAAAATAAAACCCGTAGTGGTGATTAAATACCACCAAAAGAAAGCTCTATCTGTCCCTAAAAAATGGTATAAAATTAATTTCAGTACAGCGCTGCATGACGGAATAAATGTCAGTTAAAGTACCGCAGCGCTGAATACTGAAAAATGGCCTGGATGGGAAGTGGGTTTAACACCGCGGATGTCAACTGGTTAAAGATGTTTTTTTTTTAACACATATTTTTACATTTAATTTACTTATTTTATTTTTTTTACTTTAATTGCCATTACATAGGGGGGGCGGCTTACATGCCCCCCGATGTGATAGCAGATTGTTGGTGACAGGCCCTCTTTAAGGTGATACTGGGGGGTCCAAAAGACCCCTAGTATCACGTCTACACTTTGAATAAGCTATTGAAGTGCAGATCGCACCTTAATAGCTTACTGCTGGGCTTCAATGGCAGCTATGGGCCCGGAAGTGATGTAATCTGCGTTGTTCCCCGTCACATTGAACGGGGAGGAGATCGGTGAACGGAAATTCGGTGCCCTCCTCCCCAGCTTTCCACCGCAGACACCGTTCCCGAGCCCGTAGGAGGCCCAGAAAACACGAAGGGACAGCTGAGCCGCCCAAATTGTTTCTACTGTAACACCGGCCACTGGCTCTATAAATCTGAACAGAGTCCTGTCGGCTTTTGTTTAACCCCTTCAGGATTAATGACGGGATTATCCCTTCATGGGTCGTGAAGGATTTAATAAAGTGCTGGAGTCAGTGTGTTACGTGTCACCACTGTTTGCTGAAATGTGTCACACATTTATTAAAATTTACCAAGACATTAGAAACATATCACCCAGCTGCACGGCTCTGTGCGTGTCTTGTTTATATCTGAAGTAAATGGCGAAACGTATGAAGAGACAGCTGAGCCACGGTGCCAACAAATAGAGATGGAAAAAGGACAACATAGCAGAGCACATTGTTGAAGTAAAGCAAGCAAAAGGTCAGCATTGACGCAGATAAATTCTTTAAAATTATGTTAAAGAAAAATTAGTATTTAAAAAAAAAAAAAACAAAGAACAAAAAAAAAAAAACCTAAATCTGGCAGGGGTGTAAACCATTCCCTAAATATTGAGAGCGAAGAGGTCACGAACCGCTGATTGCAGGGAGAAGACCGTTAGCTGACCAGAGAGTGGTGACTGTAAGTCACCGCTCCCACAGGAATTGCCACCCCCTCCTCTCTGTTCCTCCAGCGCTTATTGGAGGGATAGACCGGGGGTGGTCACAAGCTCTAGAGAGGCAGAGCCAGCTGTCAATCAGGCAGAGGGGCTTTGCACTGTCTTCAAATAAAGGGCAGTTGCTTGCTAGATGCTGACCTTAGGTCGCAGGAGTACACAAGTAAATGTACTCTTTTGACCCGAAAGAGTACTGAAGCCAAAAAAAAAAAGTTTGGCTTTAGTTTTTTTGTGTTTTTTTTCTCTGTCTGACTGTGCCCCCTTCCGAAACTCTGTCCAAAACTAGATGTTTCTCTTGTGGGTTAAAGACAGTCGGCGTTCAACCTGGTCAAGCTTTTATTGCTGGCTAGGGAGATTCCCCCTATTTTCCTGTGTCGGTGACACCAGGACAAGATACAACAGATGTGCTTTTGTTGTTGTATCTTTACTCATCAGTGAGACATCCCATCAATTCCTGGCCTTGTGACACCCTTTCGGTGGTGTAACAGACAGTGAGGGAACATTTTGCTGGTAAAAAACTAAAAGTTTATCTGTAGTTGGGCTTTAAACTGGCCTTTCAGTTAGCTGGAACAACTTAGATCAGAAGAACCCTATAAATTAAAAAAAAGGAATACTTACTATAGCTATCTACAGGTGGCATGATAAGTCTTTACTCCCTTCATGAGCTCCAACTGCTCGCGGCTATGTAACACTTTGGAGTAAGTTTCAAAGCATGTCCCAAGGTAGCTGTGGCTGACTTAAATCATGAGCTGGGTTGCTTTAAAGTGACACTGAACTCAGGAGTTAACTCTTAAAAATGTATTCAAGTACCTAAACTATTAACAAAAATGTATCTTATTTGTTTATCACTCGTCTGTAGATCCTCAAACCATGTGATAGGCTACAATCTCGATACAAACTAGTAAACTAAACGTGAGATTGCAGTCCATCGCGGGAGTGAGCTTGGAGCGGTGACTACTTCACAACACAGGCAGGGACCAGGGGGAACAAAAGTAGTCACCCTCCAGAAGGAAGGACAGTGTCAGCATGAATTCAGAGATGATTTGAGGATCTACAGCCGAGTGATACACAAATAAGATACATGTTTGTTAATAGTTAAGGTACTTGAATGCGTTTAACTCCTGCGTTTAGTGTCACTTAAAGGATTGACTCACACAGGCCCTGCTTACATGTTAAAGCGGCCTCATCTCACACAACATATTATCACAAAAGACAGATTATAAAAAAACATTGTTGTGCTGCGCAATTATGTATCATTTAAATGCATTTTTGTTTAACAAAAGACACACAAACTAATACAAGCCACTATCTCCTAACATACACATGTCACACCGGGCTCATTTAGCCAAGTGCTTCTTTATAAAATTATATCCAGCTGATTTGGCCTGTTTTACATAATGATGTAGTGCCAGCAGAAATCACAGCATTAACGGAAACACATTACACAAAACCGTGAAGTGCTCAAATTAGAGCAATTAAACTGTTTCAGCTTCTGAGCGTGTAAATAGACTACGAGTTCCTGTCCCGGAGCCAGTGATTTACAGTGTGGGTCAGCTTTTCAGTGCTGAAATAGGACTCCATTTCGACAGCAGCTTAGCGAGCACTTTTCAGATTGAATGGAAAAAAATATATAAGAATCCTACATTGTAATAGGGATAGATAATAGGGATAGATATGTGCTGCGCTGCTGGCTTACCATTCATTACAACACAAAACAGATTGGTTTTATGCCGCTGCTCAAGAAATACACCTAGAACTGCTGGAAGCTTCAAACCAATCCATTTTGAAGTGTAAGTATGCATGCGTGTGCGTAAACTGCTTGCAAAATGAGCCTCATTTATTAAAGCTTCTGTTTAGCCATGAATGAAGGATCAGATCATTTCACATACAAGTTTGTACCAGAATAATGACAGCTGTACTGAACCCTAGCGATGAGGATGGGCTAGGTTGATTATGCCCAAGCCTGCTCAAACTCTGACCGACACTCCCCGTCCCAGCCCAAACAATGCTGGCAGTTGTGGTGGGGGCATTCCCTGCCCCTTTGTGACGTATATCTGCAGGAGGGGGAATGTGCTGGGGGGGGGGATGTGTGCT
>NW_017306538.1:715280-721670 GCF_000935625.1 Nanorana parkeri
GCAGAGATGTGCCGGGGCGGGGGCAGAGATGTGCTGGGGCGGAGGCAGAGATGTGCTGGGGCGGGGGCAGAGATGTGCCGGGTTTCGTTTTTAAAATTTTCATTTCGGTGCACCTCTAGCCTCGAGACAATGTAATTCCCGCCCAAATGCGTGTGAGTAACGTCATTAGTGGGAAGAAGACCCGGAGCTGTTAGAACACCTGAAGGGATGGCAGCGGCGGGGACAGCAAGGGGGGAGAGCACTGACCTTCTATTGTTGGGAGGAGCGCAGAATAAGTGACAAGTCTGCCATCATGTGAAGTATGCTGCTGCGTATACTTGCACAATATGGCAACTTCTTCAGGGATCCAGTTCCACTTTGAGTCATTAATATAGCACAGCCTCAGGGCCCAGTTTACATCTGCACCTTTTAGGCGCAGTGCATTGTATGCATGTTTTCCATGCTTTACCACTGAACTCTGTATAACATGCATCTAGCTGCAGGGGTGTGGAAATTTTTTTAAAAACTACTTGTCGAAGGACTAAAGCGGAGCCCGATCTACTTGTCCCTCATGACAATCTACTTGTCCTGATACAAAAAATCATTTTAATCAAAACCGTATTTAAATAAGGTCTTTATTGATAGCAACTTAGAAGACAGGCCCAAAAAGTACTGTAATTCAATCAAACACAAACATTGATTGTGAGCTTAAACAGCAGATTTCCAAATGAGAAGTGTAGCTTACTTTATCAAAAAACTTAAGTTAACCAAGGCACCCTCATGAACCATCATGGACATGCTTGGTTATGCTAGATGAGCTTAAACTGAACATAAAACACATATAAGAAAATTAAATAACCGAGAGGCACTGCCATGACAAGTACACTTTAAGGAGAGTCAACCTCATGAGGCCTCTTATGTCCACCCACATGCCTGGTTCCGCCAGATGTAAGCCAATACTCAATAGCTCTGCTGGGGTCATATTCCTCATATTCAGGTCCCTCCATTTTAATGAGCATGAAGTCCTGTAGCATATCCTGCTGAAGTCTTGTTCTAAGTGGGGTTTGAACTACATTCATGGCAGAAAACACCCTTTCTGCCTCAGCTGTTGAAACACTAACTGTGAACATCTCCACAACCTTCAATATATTACACAGAGTAGATGGTTTTGATGACAACATAGAAGAATATGCTAGCAAAACCTTTATGTTTTTATCTTTGAAATTTTTCATGTGTGCCTTTAGTCGACAAAACTCCTCGAGGATAGCGGCCTTTTCTTCGGCCGAGAAAAGAATGCTGTAATAATCCAACAATTCCTTAAGGTCAGCTCTGCCATATGTATATAGGTCCTCTCTGCCTTCTGGCCATAGTGTGTAGTCAAACACTTGGAATCCACGGGATGGCATAGAATCAAAAATGGAGAATCTTTCATCAATGTATTCTACAATGTTTTCAATGAGCTGTATACTACATTTGCTAGCAGCTGGTGGCCACTGGCCTGACAATTCAATCTCCCACCCCTCAGTAGATTGATCTCCAAATGTTCTCTCCTCTGGGTGGTACAGTCTATTAAACTGCTTCATGTTTTCCCCGGGATCAAGCTTCAAGCCAGTCAGCCTTATTGCACATTTCTCAAAAGCAGGCTTCACATCTAGTAACAGTAGGTCATTTGATTGAAAACATTCTGACAGCTGAGATACAGGCTCAATAATATCATCTTTCAAAATGTACAGGTTAGAGAGAAAATTCACACTTGTGATGGATTTTAGATATTTCCTTGCTTTAGCTGAAGACTCATCAGTCCCAGCACCAACTTGGCCAAGATGTAAAACAACAGTTTGCAAGTTTTGCTGCATTGCTTTTAGGGCCCTTTTTTTACTTGAAACCCATCTCACTTGCTTAATGTCACTGAAGTGAGCAAAACCTTGTTCTATTACTTTTGCAATTTCTTTTGCATCTCTCCGCCTTTTAGGGCTATTCCAGTAGAATTTAAAAACCCATTTCAAAGTTTCTTCGAAACAATGTAAGGAGTGTTCTTTACTGCATCTAGAATCCCCAGTTGAAGCTTGTGTGCTACACAGTGTACAGGCAGCAGATATGGAATGTCGTTCTTTATCAGTGCTGCTACACCACCTTTTGAACCCATCATTACAGCAGCACCATCAAAATTTACAGAGATAAGTGTTGGACCAGGCTGTTCTGGAGACCTCAGATGTTGCATATCCAAAGACAGGTGTTTAAGACCTTTAACAATTGCATCTAGCACACCTGCAGCATGTGCATGCTCAACTGGGACAAGGTTTACAAAGGCTGTATAAGGTTTACCTCCATTAACAACCCTGACCAGCACAGTTTCCTGTTCAATTATGGCACTATCTGTGCTGCCATCTGCAATAATACAGATAAACCTTGAATTTCTGACAATCTCTTTGATGTCCCGTCGAATTATTTCTGCTTCACATCTGATGAATTCGGCAGCTTTTTCACGGTTAGTGTAGTTTTTCCCTAAGTCCACACCCGCCTTTATCATTGCTCGGCATAGCATATCCATGTCTGAAAGAGGCTTCCCTTGTTTTGCAATTAAGTATGCATTGTTAAATAAAATATTCAGTCTTTTCCTTTCTACCTCCTTCAGTTTTTGTAGTGCTTTAACAATAATGGGCTGCGCTGACTGAACTGCAGAACTGGCACTGTTAGTTGCTGTACTTGCTGATGCCCCAGACTCCACAAGTGCTTTTTTATTTTCTTGTTTGAACCACGAGCAGCATGTCATGTGGACTTTGCTTGTTTCATGAGCTTTAATTGGTTCAGTGCGAAATTTATCACAGCCACTTACAAAGGCATTCCTACCAGATCCAGAGTGACTCTTTGCTATGGTAGGGTATTTTAAGCAAATTTCACAATACATCTTTTCTTCCCCCTGGCTCTCCTTCAAAACAAGCCAAGGCCAGGATTCTTTCCAGTGAGGTTGACATGCTCTTTTTCTCTTCTCTGCATCATACTTTTCGTCTCTTGATAGAGCAGTAGGATTTGAGCTTCTACTATCGCAGGGGCTATGGCTTTGAGACACATTGGCCCCATCTTGTTTGGCCCCATCTTGTTTGCTTGTTTTCTTAAAGCCAAAATTAAGAAGACTTTGTGATGACATGATACACTTTCACAAAAACTGCTATGAAACCTGCCTTCCTAGGCAAACTGAATTCTATACCTAGTAGACCTCCACACTCCTGAATTGTACATCCCATGAATCTGAAAAACTAATGAGATTGTTCGATTTTACATTTTTCCTAGGGGATCAGCAAGTCTGGACAAAAATGCTAATTTCTCATTTTTAAAACTCCAACACAAAATATAATAAGGCAAACTAAATATTTGTGGTATGGTAACACTCCCTTGACAATAAGGCAGAGCTACAAGCATTCACCCATACAGTTGCATTATAACTAAATGACACGGTTGTGTCATCTTTACAAAAAAAATAAAAGCCATAAAATACTTAAGCATAAATACCGGTATTTAGTGAGTACTGTTTTTTTCCTTCCGGTACTCTCCGATACCAAATACCGATACCAGAAGTCCCATTAGGGAAGCCTTACACGACACCCGGCTTCCTGATTAGCAGGGAAGCTGGCTCCATGCTCCCTCATCACCAGGTGACTAGGGGGCATGGAGGCGACTTCCTGGCCAATCAGGAAGCCGGGCAATGTGTAATGATTTGCCACCCAGCTTCCTGATACCTGAAGTTCTGGTATCGGGATAAGCATCAGGAGCATTTGGGCGAGTACAAGGTAATGATGCATCCCTAGTAACAACAGTGTTCCAATAGCAGTTAGGGCATCTCAGTAATGTGCTAAGAGCAAGGGTGTGCACTAAAGCAAATGCTGTGGCCACATTAAACTCTAAGGGCTTGTTCGCGCCACTAACAGTGCATTCCAGCACAGTTAACTGCTAAAACGCACTGTATCACATACTAAACTCCCGCCTGTGTTCTGGGGCGGGAGGGGTGTGTGGTGGTGCATTGAAGTCAATGGCACCGCAGCCACGCCCCCCAGCCCAGTGCGATCGCCTGCACTGGAACGTGTGGTACATCAATGCCTGTGTTCCGGTCCAGAAAAAATGCTGCATGTACTATTTTAGCAGATCGCACTGGACCGGAACCCAGGCACTAATGTGCCACGCGTTCAGGTGCCGGCGTTCGCACTGTGGGCAGGGGTAGTGGCTGCGGTGCCATTGACTTCAATGCACCACCACGCTCCCTTACGCAGGTAGGCGGCCGGCTTGCGTTTCAGCGAGTCTTTGTGGTGTGAACTGACTCTTGAAGTTTAGGCCTCGTTCACACCAGATGATTCTGGCCAGAACGCACTGCATCGCATTGCGGCTGGCTCACTATAATTGGGGACAGGAGGGGGCATGACGATCCATTGAAGTGAATGGCGCCGCAGCCGCAGGCAATCGGACGCACAATCGCATTGCGGCCGGCTAACTATGTTGTGGGGCAAGAGGGGGCGTAGTGGTCTGTTGAAGTGAATGGCACCGTAACCATGCCCAACGCCTGCAATGCTTGTGATCCTGTGCGGCCGATCGCATTGCAGGCGTTGGGCATGGTTACGGTGCCATTCACTTCAACAGACCACTACGCCCCCTCCTGCCCCACAACATAGTTAGCCGGCCGCAATGCGATGCGTTCTGGCCAGAATCAGGCCGGAATGCGCTGTCTGGTGTGAACGAGGCCTTAATGTGATCACAGCAATTAGTTTAGTGCACACTCTTCATACATTTAAGTGCTGGCCAAGGCCTGAGTATTTAGGCACCACACCCCTGGGTTGAAAGTGTAAAGTGTATACATATCTCAAATAAAAAAGTTTTTATTCAGAATTGTCTTTTGGCACCATTAAAGCCCCACCTTTTTTCTTTTTCTTTACACTACTAGGCGTACCTCCTATACTAGGTTATTTAGGCAAATTAGCTGCTGGTGTGTCATGGAAAAGACCCCCCTCACCTTCCCAGTTTCTAGGAGCGTGACAAGACCTGCAGGGGTCCTCTGAGGGATGCTGGCAGAATTGCCTCTATCAATGCTCCGGCTCTGTAGCGGCTCAGAGCTCCTGTCACGTCTCCGGCTCCTCCCCCCGAGCCGAAGACGTGATTGAACCTTTCATGGCTCCACCCCTCCGGCTCTGTCACGGCTTCATCTTTTCTCCACGCCCCCCTGCTCTGTCACGCGGCTGCATCACCGCTCTATACCCACTGCTCGGTCACCGCCGCTCCACGGCCCCAGCTATGTCATCGCGGCTGCGTTGCGGCTCCATTGCCGACCCGCGTCCCCTGCTCTCGCACCGGTAAGAAAAGAAAAAAAAAAACATCTCAGCCCTGCTACTTGCCCGCAGCAGGGCTAAACTACTGAAGAAACTACCTGCCCGGCGCCCGAAACTGCATGTCCCGGGCGTCGGGCGATACGATTTCCACACCCCTGTAGCTGGAATCCATAGCAAAGATGTGGCAAGCAGGAACCATAGCACACCAAAAAACACTCTCAGATGTGAATGGGGCCCAACTCTCGGGGAATCGTTTTTGGCGTTACTCACTTGTATTCTCTTCCTGTCCCAACAGTAGTGTCATTCCCATTTTAGGAAGTAAGACCCCCGTGGAGGCTGACCTGTCCGATTGACACTTTCTGCATGCTATGACTAAGTAAGCCTATGTTTTTTTACAATTTGTTCTGTAATTAATTATGACAAAACCCTTAGGCAAAGAGGAGCATGTTTTCGTCAATTACCCCCTCAGGGCAGTGACTATATTACTACTCTGCAGTCAGCTTGCCAATGGCAAAAATGAAAAAAATTGCCAAGCTACATTTACAAGAATTTTGTCTTTGTTCACAAAACAGCTCCTGTCCCTGTATAAACCCCTTGGGGGGGGGAATGTATCAAAACTGGAGCAGATGGAATCTGGAGCAGTTGCCCAGGGCAACCAATCAGCTTCTCAATTCAGTTTGTTCACTTACGATATGAAATTGAAAGACAGAAGCTGATTGGTTGCCATGCACAGCTGCTCCAGTTTTAAAAAATTCCCCTCCTTGTATTTTTATTTTTTACAGCAAGCATGATCAGTCAAGTCAAGAAAAAAACAGAACTCTTTATAAAATGTATTTTATCTCCCTATGACAGCTAACTAGGCATGCACCAGGATAGGAAATAGACCTAGTGACCGTCTTGCAGCATAATGTAGAAATTATGGTTGAATAAAGACACAATAACAAGCTTCCAGAATTTAGAAACCAGTCAGTCCAAAAGTCGGGAAACATGTAAAGTCAGAATGAGAGGCACCATAAGGGGGGGGAGTTGGTGTGTGTGTGTGTTGTCTGGCGCACAGCATTTGTACAGGCCTATATGGATAACACTTATGAGAGTCACT
>NW_017306538.1:721680-725182 GCF_000935625.1 Nanorana parkeri
TAAAGAGAGTGTTAGTAATTGGAGAGCTCATGATTGCTAAGCTACCTGCTAATCCATTAAAAACACATGTTAACAGCTAAAAGCTGTTCATTTAAAGCAACACTATACTTTTAATTACACCAGAGCCCATCTTTAACCGGATCCAAGTAATCTGCAGCTAATAACAACAGAGAAGAAACCACTGAGATACCGTTCAGAGTTTCTAATTCCGCTAATATGCAATTGACTAAGACTGTTTAACAGCAGCAATCTGCACTCAGAATCCAATTACAGGTCTACAAGTCTGGTTTCCTACATTCAGATAGGTCTGCTTTATAAATTATTGTGGAAACCTTAAAGTCTGTTCCCAAAACCTGCAGACTGTAGAAAGCAGGAAATTCGATAAATCACGAAAGACAAAGTGACAAATGGATTTAATTATAGCACCAAACTTACTGTTGAACAGGTTAAAAGTTGAAGAGATTGTGAATTACAGAAATCCCTCACATTGCCAGCTCGTACAGGACACTTACAGTCTTCAGGGGAAAATAAAATCAACTACTTGGCACAATGTGCATACTTTACAGCTTGTGGCCTCACTAAAGTGCTGGCAAATCCATATTGTACACCGGGGTTCTCAAACGTTCTATACAAAAGGATCAGTTCTCCATCCTTCAGACTTAGGCTTCATTCACATATGGCGATTGTGTTTTCCGTGTGGAAAATGCACAACTTTTTACACATGCGTGGATTATGCGCATTTGCAGCAGTTGCTATAGCCGCAAACGCGCAGAATCTGTGCAACAAAAATGGTGTTCGGACTATATTGCGGGACGCACGGTTGCCGCTATAGTCTGAGCAATGCACATTGGAATGCATTGTTACTTAGATTAATGTGTTTCTGCACGTATGCAAATGCGCTGAAAGCCGTTAATGTGTGAATGGAGCTTTAAAGGGAGCCAGACGGTCAACAGTGGGAGTAAAAAGTGCTCCAGCACCAGTGGGAGTAAAAAGTGCTCCAGCACCAGTGGGAGTAAAAAGTGCTCCAGCACCAGTGGGAGTAAAAAGTGCTCCGGCACCAGTGGGAGTAAACAATCTCCCTGGTTTTGCTGGTGAGTGGGAGTACAAATGAACCCAGGGTTGGTTGTCAGTGGAAGTAAACCATTACCTAGCTCCTGTGGTCATTGAGATTAGGAATAGAGCACTATTGTTGGTATTAGTTGGAAGAATAGTGCCAGATCGTTGGGGTCAGCAAGAGAAAAAGTGATACATTGTTGGTCTCAGTGGGAGGAACAGTGCCCCATCAACTTTCAGTCGGAGGAAGGTTGTCCCATCAGTGGGGTCAATGGGATTAAAAGTGCCCCTTTTTTGGGGTCAGTGGGAATAAGAGCCACAAGGCTGCTTAAATGTAACCAAAAGGGCAGCAGTATGAGAACAACTGTTTTCGGCCATAACACTGCTATAAACCAGTGGTTCTGGATGAAGAGTAGGCAATGCGGCATAAAGGAATTATTTCCATATTCTCCCCTACTATGCATACAGTAGGAACAGACACTTTACAGAGTTTGATTGGATGTTTTTTAGTACGTTATGGTTTACCTACAGTACTCTGACTGGTCCAGTCTCTTTGTTCCTCATGATGGATTCCACTAAAGCCATGGTTTCTATATCTTGCATTTAAAGTGCCAACAAGCTGAAAAAACTGCATCCTTTTAACCCATTTCACCAGAAGCTTTCTACCTTTTTCCTTGCCAATGAATCATACTGTACAGAATGTGTGCATACACCCACTACAGCACGTACAAGATCTTTATGAGATCATCATACAAGTGGCCACCCATACACTGACATCTGTCTCTTATTTAAAAAACACCTGAAAGGGATGGGTCCATCATCTGCAGACACAAGCCTATCTACATACAGGCTTATGCTAATCTGTATTCTGAACTACGAATACAGGTAACCTGCGATTTACGACAGGTTTAGGTTCCAGAAGGAATGGTTGCAAATAGAAACTGATGTAAATTGAAACCCAGTATATAATGTAAGTCAATGGGAAGTGAGGGAGTTAGGTTCCAGGCCTCTCTCAAAAATGACATAAGTGACACAATACACTATATTTAAAGCTTTGAAATTAATGTCATGAATACTCCAAGGTTACCCCTGAGCCCCTAGCGTGGCTCTTTGTGCCTCCCTATCTCCAAATGAACCTCTATGCGCATCCATATCTCCAAGTGTACTCCTCCATATGTCCAGGTGTACCCCTGTGCTCCTCCATATCTCAAAGTCTACCCCTGTGCTCCTCCATATCTCAAAGCCTACCCCTGTGCTCCT
Organism: Nanorana parkeri; assembly: GCF_000935625.1. Classification (NCBI taxonomy): domain Eukaryota; kingdom Metazoa; phylum Chordata; class Amphibia; order Anura; family Dicroglossidae; genus Nanorana; species Nanorana parkeri. Next base: position 723,994 of record NW_017306538.1, read on the forward strand.
CCATATCTCAAAGCCTACCCCTGTGCTCCTCCATATCTCAAAGCCTACCCCTGTGCTCCTCCATATCTCAAAGCCTACCCCTGTGCTCCTCCATATCTCAAAGCCTACCCCTGTGCTCCTCCATATCTCAAAGCCTACCCCTGTGCTCCTCCATATCTCAAAGCCTACCCCTGTGCTCCTCCATATCTCAAAGCCTACCCCTGTGCTCCTCCATATCTCAAAGCCTACCCCTGTGCTCCTCCATATCTCAAAGCCTACCCCTGTGCTCCTCCATATCTCAAAGCCTACCCCTGTGCTCCTCCATATCTCAAAGCCTACCCCTGTGCTCCTCCATATCTCAAAGCCTACCCCTGTGCTCCTCCATATCTCAAAGCCTACCCCTGTGCTCCTCCATATCTCAAAGCCTACCCCTGTGCTCCTCCATATCTCAATGTGTACCCCTGTGCTCCTCCATATCTCAAAGTCTACCCCTGTGCTCCTCCATATCTCAAAGTCACCCCTGTGCTCCTCCATATCTCAACGTGTACCCCTGTGCTCCTCCATATCTCAAAGTGTACACCTGTGCTCCTCCATATCTCAAAGTGTACACCTGTGCTCCTCCATATCTCAAAGTGTACACCTGTGCTCCTCCATATCTCAAAGTGTACACCTGTGCTCCTCCATATCTGAAAGTGTACACCTGTGCTCCTCCATATCTGAAAGCATACACCTGTGCTCCTCCATATCTTAAAGCCTACCCCTGTGCATGTCCAAGTGTACCCCCTGTGCCTCCAGCATGTCTCTATGTGGCTGTGTATATCTCCATGTGTATCCCTGTGCCACTAGTGCAACTCCATGCATGCACCACCATACCTCCAAGTGTCCTTCTGTAGGTGTCCACACTTTGATTGAGCCGTGATCCTCCACATTCTAGCCACTTGCAGTTGTATAGCGTTCCCCTGCGTATCTTTAAGGATACACTAGGTCAGGGGTCAAAATTTCCACTCGCCCCCTCGCAAATTGCAAGTGAAAATTGCGTGGGGGCGAGTGAAAATGAAGCCATTGAGTCAGGCACTCCTCGGGGCGGCTTCTCTCCTCCTCACCGACATGATGACAGCGCTCCCTCGTCCGTCCGTCCGGGGTTGCAGGAGGGAGCGCTGCCTGCTGTCAGGATGGCCGAGCGGGAGAGAAGCCGTGAGGAGAGAAGCCG
>NW_017306538.1:728874-740905 GCF_000935625.1 Nanorana parkeri
TACCCCTGTGCTCCTCCATATCTCAAAGCCTACCCCTGTGCTCCTCCATATCTCAAAGCCTACCCCTGTGCTCCTCCATATCTCAAAGCCTACCCCTGTGCTCCTCCATATCTCAAAGCCTACCCCTGTGCTCCTCCATATCTCAAAGCCTACCCCTGTGCTCCTCCATATCTCAAAGCCTACCCCTGTGCTCCTCCATATCTCAAAGCCTACCCCTGTGCTCCTCCATATCTCAGCCTACCCCTGTGCTCCTCCATATCTCAAAGCCTACCCCTGTGCTCCTCCATATCTCAAAGCCTACCCCTGTGCTCCTCCATATCTCAATGTGTACCCCTGTGCTCCTCCATATCTCAAAGTCTACCCCTGTGCTCCTCCATATCTCAAAGTCACCCCTGTGCTCCTCCATATCTCAACGTGTACCCCTGTGCTCCTCCATATCTCAACGTGTACCCCTGTGCTCCTCCATATCTCAAAGTGTACACCTGTGCTCCTCCATATCTCAAAGTGTACACCTGTGCTCCTCCATATCTCAAAGTGTACACCTGTGCTCCTCCATATCTGAAAGTGTACACCTGTGCTCCTCCATATCTGAAAGCATACACCTGTGCTCCTCCATATCTTAAAGCCTACCCCTGTGCATGTCCAAGTGTACCCCCTGTGCCTCCAGCATGTCTCTATGTGGCTGTGTATATCTCCATGTGTATCCCTGTGCCACTAGTGCAACTCCATGCATGCACCACCATACCTCCAAGTGTCCTTCTGTAGGTGTCCACACTTTGATTGAGCCGTGATCCTCCACATTCTAGCCACTTGCAGTTGTATAGCGTTCCCCTGCGTATCTTTAAGGATACACTAGGTCAGGGGTCAAAATTTCCACTCGCCCCCTCGCAAATTGCAAGTGAAAATTGCGTGGGGGCGAGTGAAAATGAAGCCATTGAGTCAGGCACTCCTCGGGGCGGCTTCTCTCCTCCTCACCGACATGATGACAGCGCTCCCTCGTCCGTCCGTCCGGGGTTGCAGGAGGGAGCGCTGCCTGCTGTCAGGATGGCCGAGCGGGAGAGAAGCCGTGAGGAGAGAAGCCGAGTGTGTTGTGCTATGTGCGCGTTGTGCCCTGTGTGTGTTTGTTTGTGTTATTAAGGGCAACTGGTGGCGAGTAACTTCGAAGGCCTGGCTAGTAGCTCAGGACCTGAAATTTTGAGCCCTGCACTAGGTGGTGTTGTTGTTTCAATGCGGCCACGTGACCGGACTAATACTTGTATATTGAAATGTATCTTTTTTGTGTAGTCAAAACCATTCCCTATACTTTCCAGCTATACAGCTATACACTGTGCAAACATGTTATAATTCAATCCTTTAAAGCTGAACTTCGTGCTAAACAAGTCTTGTCTAAATACAAGTGGCCTGTGTATTTTTACTGGAATCTTGGGCTCCTCTGTTTCTTTAGTTATACGGTAACAAAAACCTGACAGAGGTTCCGTGTCTCCCTGGGCAGATTCACTCGTCAATGTTTTTTATGCTCACAGGTTCACTTTAACCATAAGGACACGTTACCAAATCAGGAAATCAGAAATACATAAATCTAATGGCAATACTGCAGATAGAGCTCACAGAGATGGGAAACAATATTGACAAGGAGCAATAAGAAATGATTTATTTAGTTGCTTTAGATGGCTGCTATATACAAAATGATTTCAAACTACAATGTCCCCAAGAAATAGAACATTCAAATGAAGATTAGAGACAACGTACGTGAAATCCCACTATTATCTTCAGACCAGGTAAGAGAAAGGTCAATGTGAAAAGGATGGCTTTTGCAAGCTTGCCAGTGATTGCCTTTAAAGCAGATGTCAGGATAAAAGTTTACATACATAGGAGAAGCAGCTGATATATGTGAAGCTTATGGACCCCAAATGGAGGAAATGGTCCTAGTCTCAGCTATAGAAAGTACACAATCCGATTCTAGCTATTATATTTCCCACATACTGATAATTGGGCATACAAAAAATGTCAGTATTAAGAAGTCTCTTCCATCCACCAATCAGATTCATCCACCGACTTGCCCTGAAAGTTTTCACTGTGAATTGTTGATGCAGGGAGTAGAAAGGAAGCGTTAACCCCTTCACGACCCATGACGGGATAACCCCGTCATGAAGTGTGAATGGGTTAAACAGACTCCTGGCGGCGAAAAGTTTCTGAAAAGTCTTTTTAGTTTTGTAGAGCCGGCGGCCGGCTTTGCAGTAGAAGAGATACTGGTGGCTAAGCTGCCGCCAGATCGCTTCTACGATCCGGCAACTGCGATCTGCACTTCAATAGCTTATTTAGAGTGTAAAGGTGACACTAGGGGTCTTTTGGATCCTGAGCATCACCTTAAAGAGGACCTGTCACTGGCAATATGCTATCACATGTGGGGCTTGTAAGCTCCCCTATGTGATAGCAATTAAAGTTAAAAAAAAAAGTTTTAAAAAGAATATTAAACAAATGAAATGTAAAAATTATTTTACACATTTTTTTTCCCCCCGCGAAAGTCTCCCGCGAGCATGCGCGTTGTCACGTAAACACGCGTCGGGTGTACATGGGTACACATGGGTGCAAAAAATGAAAAAAAGGCATTTGTCCTTAAGGGGTTAATACAACTCAGACCTGTGGGGTGCTCTGTGGATTTTAACTGCAGTGCGTTACATAGAACTGAATAAAGAAGAATGAAGCCTGCCATTGCTGATTTTCTAGTTTGCTGGTTAGCAGTCTCTGGGCATAACCCAGTACAAGGGTGCAGCTAGTGAAGTCGAAATATCAGAACTCTTCACACAGCTACATACCCATTTCGGATTAGTATTGAGGCATTTGGATTGACAACTCCAAGAAAAATAGCATTTTTCAATCAAAATATTTCAGCAATGAGAGAGACCTACATATTGAGAGAGACCTACATATTTTTTTACTAAAACGTTCCGTTAAAGGAGTGGACTTTTTGATTTTAACACATTAAAGTTTATACACGTATGGTCATAGGTTCTGGAACACAAACGTTTTGCTTTCAGGAATTTAAATCCATGTGCATCAAACGCCAGCACCAAAATTTACGTGCACAAACCCGCGTTCAGCATTTTCTGTCCATACATTCCTATGGACAGAAGAATGCAGTGCTTAAGTTCCCGGGCACCATAAAACACAGGCGTATTTAATGTATGCCAAAAACCCTGCATTTGTGCCTGTGTGCATGAGCCCTTGTTCTCACTAGCAAACAGGAGTTTTCAATGCACTTTTATATGGGAGAAGATTGTATTAAGTGGTCACCTTGATTGGAATACAACTGGTACATGTGTCCTTAAATGCCCTTGCCTCTGAAACTGAACTGTCTGACTACATTGTCTTGATGAAGATACAATGGTGTGCTGGTGACTTATCTTCTTCTTGAAACTGAACTATGACATCTGTTCAGGATTTTAGACTCATTTGGGAGATTTATACCTGAACCTAAATAGCGGTCCCACTTTATAGATTACTGTTTAATATGTATCATGTTATGTAATGTTCTATACTTTGATTAATAATGTATACTTAAAAGGTCTCAGAAGAAGACAAAAGCACTGAGTGTCCTGAATGTTATTGGTAATTACCATAGTATTGTAATAATCAGGGCTTGAAAAATTTGAGGGCGTCAGCCAAAAAGGTCACCAGTCAGCATGACCGGATTATAGCCTTGCAATTTATGTTAACATTTTTTGGGGACAGATAGAGCTTTCTTTTGGTGGTATATAGTCACCACCACCAATAGTATTTTTACTATATAATGAAAAAAAGTACCTAAAATTTCGAAAAAAAATGTTTTCCCTGCGTTGCAAAATAAAATGTATTCTTACCCATATTTTTGGTCAAATATAAAAGATGGGGTCACGTCGGGTAAATAGTCACCAAACATGTCAAACCTTAGAATTCCGCGCGCCTGCAAAATATGGCCACACCGAAAATTGGCCGTAGGCGACGCTTTAAACTGCTTTAACTGCTCATCAGCTTAGTGTTATCATTGATTGATGGCCCTAAAATTATTGCTCATACTCCGACGTTCGCGATGATATGTAACATGTGCGGCACAATCGTCGTTTTCACACGTAGGCACACCCATGTATGTCGGGGGCAGGGAACTTTAAAAAAAATGTAGGTCTTTTCTAAAAATGTATTACTCTTTTTTTTTTTTTACACTTGGCTTTATTGCCATCACATTGGGGGCTAAGATGCTCCCTATGTGATAGCCAATTTACATGACAGGTCCTCTTTATGGAGACATCAGGGGTCTCCAAGACCCCTAAGGTCAGCAAGGGACCGCCAGAGAAGCTGATGAAGCAGAGATCTGCTTCACCAGCTTCTCTAGCTGGGAACGACAGCTGAATGCGGAAGTGATGTAATATACATCACTTCCTGCATTCGGGGACCGGAGAGCAGATCAGAGGGAGATTGTGTACCGATCTTTGATACCTTTGATCTCCTGTCACAGAGCAGCCGTGCCAGTACCCGGCCGCAATGGGCACAGTAACGGCAGCGACAGCTGGGGGGAGGGGGAACAGCAGCTAATACAAGCCATCAATTGCTTCAATGTAAAAGCTCCCGGCTGACCGTTTAATTACCATGGCCGGCCGGGAAGCTACTTGTCCGGGCGGATTTTTCAAGCTGTGGTACTAATGTTTTGTACTATTAAATATTTCAGGGGACATAGTTCTGGTTTGTTGATTATACCTTATTCAATGGTTTAAAGGTTTGCATTTTTGTGATTTTGCGTCTGTTGTAGTCCATTATAAAGGCGTTGGTGTCCTAGAAGTGTATAGCAGTGCCTCCAAAATGATCAGTCATGCATTTATGGAAGTGCATGTCCTTACTGCAAGTATTATATGGAACAGCTCAATTAAGCAGCCAGTAAAGCACGCAGAAGCAGACACCTCCAAATTACAGCCTAAATTGGCACGATGTGTTCAGAGAATGGAGAGCCATTATGATAACAGCATTTCTCTGTGAAAGAGTATTCATGCTCTTGTGAGAGCTGCTAGACACTAGAGCATACTGATTTAAAGTGCAGACTGAAAGAAGTGTACACTTATAAGGGTTAAAGTGGTCATCTATTAAGAGTGCAGGGTCTGAAATGGACACCTGGCCTATGGCGAGGTGGACAGAGACCCTCCTGCAGGAGAAGGGGATGTGTAGCAAGGCAGCAGAGTTTGGTGTTGCAGCAACCAAAGCTACATGTGGCAGTGCTAATGAACATTTAAAGCAAACAAGAAAGAGCCCTCTGAGATGTAAACAGAAGTAACAGAGCAAAGTAGAAAAAAAAACCCAAAAAGCTACTTACTGTTTGATCCTCGGATACCCAGCTTATCCTCTGGTTTCCCATGAGTAACACCACCAAAAGCCCGATCCACTATGAAGGCGGTTATCTTGTCCTTTGTGACGCCATCTTTATCAACAACATCTGTCCTTGCAAAAACTGTAAATATATCCGCCAGTCCTCCATTGGATATCCAGATCTAGGAAGAGAAGTGAGCACATGATACATATTGGGTCTGATATCATGGTTATTAAAATATTTTGCAATGACTCCAGCAGGTTCCACCATGTGACTTTTACAGGCATTCCAGAGAGAAAAGCCCCTTACATGATCCTGGCTGTGATCCATGGCTACCCTGCTCATTTTCAATACAAGTAATGTAATCTTATCCCCAGGGCTTGAAAAAACCGCTCGTCCTCTCGTATGCGACGAGAAGACTTTGGAGCCGGACAAGTAGCTTTACATTTCAAGCTATCAGGCGTCTCTAGAGGCAACCGATCACTTGTATTAGCTGCGGTTTTCCCTGCTTCATCAGCTTCTCTGGGGGTCCCTAGGTGACATCAGGGGTCTTGGGGTCATGTAAATTGGCTATCACGTAGGGAGCTTCTTAGCCCCCTATGTGATAGCAATAAAGTGTAAAAAAAAAAAAAAAATAGAGTATTAAAAAAATGAAAGCATAAAAAAACCCAAAAAAAAACCACAACATTTCTTTTTTAAAGTCCCCGCCCCCTTAAAAACACATGCAAACATGCGTCGCGTGCGCCTACGTGCAAATTTTAGGTGCCATCAATCACTGATAACACTAAACCGATGAGCAGTAAAAGCTTCGCCTGTGGCCAATTTTCGGTGTGGTTGTTTTTTGCAATTTTGCGCGAGCACGCAATTTTAAGGTTCGACATGTTTGGTGTCTATTTACCCGACGTGACCCCGTCTTTTATATTTCACCAAAAATTTGGGTAAGAATAAATGTTTTATTAACATAACGTAGGGAATTTTCATTTTTTTCCCCCCCAAAATGTAGGGTACTTTTTTCATTATATAGTAAAAAAATAACCCCCCCCCCCCTAGTGGTGATTATATACCACCAAAAGAAAGCTCTAGGTGTCCCCAACATTTTTTTAACATAAATTACAACGCTATAGTCCGGTCATGCTGACTAGTAAAATTTTTGACTGACTGCTGAGACACCCTAAAATTTTTCAAGCCCTGCTCATCTTGCTCAGGTTTAACTCTTTACCTAATCTTATCAAAAACCCAGCAGGGGGCCATGCACCAAGCCTTGTTACCAGAGCTCAGAGTAAGAGTGCAGCAGGGACTGGAGCTGGGAGGAAGGAGAGTTCCTCACTGCGATTCCTGACTGTTATAAAAAGCCAACCAGCAAGTTTCAGAATAAAAACCCATTTGAACCCTAAGCTGTTCAGATGAAGTATTCTGGAAACCATTCAATTGGATACCGGAATCTCAAATTTTGCAAGCCAACGTGAAAGTACAATGGGCGATCTTGGGTTCCTAACCAGTTATCATCTGCATAACCCATGTATGTCTTCCCTGAGTTTTTGTAGCACTCAATCCAAAAACTCACGGTAGTAATAGGTTAGAGTTTACCAAAACTGGCACTAGAGCCTCTATGTGTTTGTACAAATATAGCAGAGAGACTGAAAGCTTCACTTACAGAACTGCTGTGAATGGCTCTAGGCACTCTGTAAGGCTCTGTGGAATGTACTGGTGCTATATAATAACGAATAATAAAATTATTATACCTTTGAACCGTTCAGAATATAGTGCTTTCCATCAGCACTCAAAGTGGCTTTAGATTTGATTGAAGCAGCATCACTTCCACTAGAATAGGGAAAAAAAATAAGACTCTTCATAAAAGCATCACTTCACCCCTGCTCACTCTATTACAGTAGGCTTTGGCATTCTGGATCTACAGCTGTAATTCAACTTTGGCTATAAATTGTGCAGCATTAGACGACACAGTGCACGGCTGATGAGCTCTACAAGCCATTTTTCCCTATTCTCAAGTTTCCATATATGTCATTGAGTCAATTACAACCTGAAAATATAACCTATATTCAAACAGAGCATAGCAATTATTTTCCCCACCAATTTACTAAAAAATAAAAGCTACAACATACATCTAACACCAGCACATTCAATAGTAGGGCTGCAACCAACTAATCAATTTATTGATAACGAGAATAGTTGTCAACTATTCTCATTATCGATTAGTTGGTTGGATCCCCTAGCTCTCTCCTCCATGCTTGAAGGAGGGCACAGCAAGCAGAGGGCGGGTCCAATAGTCAACCTGCTATTGGCTATTGCAATTTGAAATGGCCAATAGCAGGCTGACTATTACACCAGCCCACTACCTGGTGTATTTACATTCAGCTGGCCGCTGTCATTCCCTGGCTGAAGCAATTCAAGCGCCACGTGCTTACAATACAAAAAAGTCATTTTTAGTTTCAGCCTGACAAATTCTGCAGCGGGAGGTGCGTTGCAGTGCCATTTATTTCAAAGGCACCCCAAACGCGCCTCCCACTCAGTGTGATCGCCCGTACTGGAATGCACGGTACCGCAATGCCGTGCGTTGGCAAAAAATTGTGCATGCAGTTTTATTCTGAAGTAAACTTTATGTTTCTAACACTGAAGTTGTGTATTTTATTTTTCAAATTAAGGATGGTAATTACATTTTTAATCCGATTAAAAATCAAAAAGAAAAAAAAAAAAAAAAATCGGCCAACTAATCGATTATGAAAATAATCATTAGTTGCAGCCCTATTCAAAAGTTCTAATGAAAGTCAACCCTCTAAACTAGCAAGGATCCCACTATGAAGGCTCCAAACAAAAAATACACAATAAAAAGGGACATTTACAAATTATTATTTTTTTTTTTACAGAAACATGTAGGATAGACACAAATATGTGCCAGTATTTTAAAATCTTTATATATGCACATAAGGGCAGCCATTTTCACATAACACATGCCCTACTTCCTGCTATGCAGCAGTGTGACACAATGCTTGTGCTGAACTGCTCCTTCTCACAATGCAAGTCTATGCGTTATCAGACTCCTTAAAAACAATGTACTTCCTAAGTGGCTGATATCTCACCAGTTGTGAAGAAGTGATTGCTCTGAGGCACCAACAGCATCTTCAAGGTTTTAAAACAATACCCATGTAAGAAAAAACTTGTAAAAATTATAAAGAATTATGTTGAAGCCTAACTTAAAAGGAGAACTATGAGGTGAGTGAAAATCAGTCATTCTCATAGTTCGAGCCGATGTGTGACAATTAAACTGTCACATGTCGGCTCAATAGATCGGGAAGTGAGCGAATGCATACCGTCGCTCGCTCACTTCTCGATCATCTCCCTGCAGAGGCAGCGATTGTCAGTCACGGCTCCCTGTGGGGATTCCCCCCTCCACGCTCCGATCCTCCGGCGCTGACTGGAGGAACGGACGGGGAAGGGGCGGGTACAGCTGGCTCTGCCTCTAGATAGGCAGAGCCAGCTGTCACTCACGCAGCTGGGTGGATCTCGACAGTAATGTTGGGATCCGTCCCGGCTGCAGCGGTCTCAGTATAGCGCAAGCTGTAGCTCGCTATATACTGAGTGTTGGGTCACGGGAGGACGCTAGTATATGTCCTCCTGTGACCCTTAAGAAAACTATGGGGAAAAATACTTACCCTATAGTTTACTTTTAAGCCTTTTATTTTTCTGGACAGAGTGGAGAAGATATCAAATTTCTTTCACCTTTCTATTTCTGTCTGAGACCCCATTGATGAGATTTTTCATCATTTCCTGTACAATGATTAAGATGATTTGCGGTCAAGACAGAACTGCATGGAGAGTAAAACCTCTCTCACACTACTACTACTGGAGAGACATTTTCTATCATTTCCAGTCCTGACAGCAATCAGATCCTGGCTCTAACCCTTCCCCGCTCGATCCTCAGCTGCAATATTTCTATCCTCTCTAGTTCTAATTAAAATAGCAAAATGACGCAGTCTTTTCACCATGCATGTGTCACATAAAGCATGCCAAAGATTACCTTTTTTTTGGAGGTCCCAGTTTGACCACAAACTATAGGGGATACCAAAGATCTCTCCAAAACTTCACGTAAGCAGGCAAAACTTCTGAAAGCCATTTTGGCACAAATAATAACTACATATTTGTCCTGCCAATAGGATCATTTACAGAACTGTATTTCCAGATGTAAATAGCTCTAATTTTAGAAGCTTTTAACATCTGACTCAGATTTTCCTGATTCTTCGATGGAGGGGGTTCAGGTTTAGGTGTCATGTGCAATTTTTTTGTAGAATTTGCAATCCAGATAGCAATGAAATTAGTTCTTTTTTTTTCTATGTGCCAGGAAATAACCACAAAGGACAGTAGGAAAAGTTACGTTAGCCGGGGTTCTGTTCAGTACCAAATCAGTATCAGAATTTTGCAGAAGTCTCATACCCCACATGTCACTGGCTCACTGTTTTCCCAGAAGCCTGCACAGGACTTGGGACTGACAATACCCCGCATGTCACTGGCTCACTGTTTTCCCAGAAGCCTGCACAGGACTTGAGACTGACAATATCCCGCATGTCACTGGCTCACTGTTTTCCCAGAAGCCTGCACAGGACTTGGGACTGACAATACCCCGCATGTCACTGGCTCACTGTTTTCCCAGAAGCCTGCACAGGACTTGGGACTGACAATACCCCGCATGTCACTGGCTCACTGTTTCCCCAGAAGCCTGCACAGGACTTGGGACTGACAATGTCTTAATAGCAGGCGGATTCTCCCACTCTATGCTCAGTTTGAGGAACTGACTGCAATTAATGTTTTTATCTGAAGAACAGAAGCAGTTAAGAATCTACAATGAAGCTTGCCAAGATCTTTGTAATACATATCAATAACCTAGAATTTTTTTTTCAGCAGTAAAAGGATTTGGATTCTTAAGCAGGCTCTACACTGAGCAAATGGGAGGCCCAGTCCGCTGGCTCCTGCCCATCATCTTTCCAATAAAAAAAAAAATAGAGGGCGCCAGGCAGAAAACTGAGGGCCAAACGGCTCTTGCATCCAGACAGATGATGGCACTGTTCAGGTGTTTTGGTAGCTGACCTGGCTGACTATCAAAATGCAATAGCTGCAGCGGGTGAATCTTCCACCACACACTGTTTAACCTAGAAGGAGGAATCTGTTAGATGTAGAACAGTGTATACGAAGCTCAACTGTGGCAGCTGAGTATTCATATCATCACCTCAGGTCATCTATCCAGTACTTGAAAATAAAACCCCTTTAGGAAGTGTTCTGATGTTGGGGTTTTTCCAGCGCAAGGAAAGTCAATTTGCCTTGTCACAGATAGGTGTTGGGCTGGTAAGCACTGAAAAAAACAAAAAGTACAGCATGCAGTAGCACAATTTTCCAGTGTATCGGGATGCGACGCGGTACAACCAACCTACACCATGCTATGCGTGTAGAACTTCATGTAATGTAACTTGTGACATTTCAATAAAGCTTTAAAAAAAAAATTGCAGCATCAGCTTTGTGCTTCTGTAAGGCCTGGTTCACACCTGGGCGTTTTACAGCGCGTTTCTACGCGCTGTAAAACGCTCAACATGTGAAAACCAATGATTGCCTATGGGCATGGTTCCCACCTGGGCGTTTTACGGCGTGTAGGAACGCGCTGCAAAATGCCCTGCGCCCAAAGAAGTACAGGAGCTTCTCAGGGGCGTATTTGCAGCGCGTATCCATTAGGATACAGCCAGATAGCCCTCGGAAACGCGCATTTGTTTTACCGCAAATCGCTGTAAAAACGCGCGGCACGAAACGCACGGCAAACGCGCATATTCCGTACGCCAAGGTGTGAACCCAGCCTAAATTGCAGAAAAAAAAGGAATAATGTCACCAGCACACCGGTTAAAATGGATCATTGATTAACAAAAACCGGTGTGCTGGTGACATTATTCCTTTTTTTTCTGTGATTTGCACGGTGCCTTCCGTGGTCACTACAAGCACCCACCCAGCTTGGGGTTATTTTGGTAAGGAGTGCAGCAAGACATCCTGTTTTTTGATCCCAGCCTAAATTGGTCTTTATGCATACCTGTACTCAAACGTTAACTGGAAGCTCAGGCTAAATGTGATGAATAAAAAAAATTAAAGGCCTAAATGCTTTGCCCAGGCTCTCTCTTGTGCCAGTCACGTGACAAAATGTTCAATGATCTGTGCTAAATGGCAAGGTCATCCAATAATAACTCTAAATCCTTCTTTCTGCAAAAGGTCATGTAATCAAATGTCTAAGCCATGGTCATGTTGCCACCAATAGAGGGAGCCTGGAGAAGCATTCTCCCCAGAAGATGTAAGTAAATCCTTCTATTATTCTTTATTTATCCAACCCAAAAAGATGGTTAACAAAGCATTTAGGTAACATTTCAGTGTAGGGCAGCTTTAATGAAAACAGACGTCTCAGACACATACATTTAGAACATTAGTGGGCGCGTGCGAGAGACAAATAGGGAGAGCAAGGTTTCACACCCCAATAACGTAAGTATAATACACCACGAATAATACATAGCAACGCTACATACTGTGTCATCACCTGTATCATGGATATTTCTGCAACAAGTCTCTCAATAGTGATAATACAATGTTTTTAATCTTTTGTGAATAATACATTTCTCTTCTTATATAAATTTTGTGAGAGTTCAAGTGTTTCTAAAAAGC
>NW_017306538.1:740980-762378 GCF_000935625.1 Nanorana parkeri
CCCCCCTTTTTCAGGCTTTTACATACCTGAAGGTGGTTTTGTTTTGTTTGGGATATACAGACACAAACATTTGCAAATATATGTAGAAGCCAATCACCGTTCCAAGGTGATTCTGCAGAGAGGGGATCTTCTCTAATCTATACAGCTACCAACATTGGGACATACAGTTGTAAGAAAAATGATGTGATCCCCTAGGAAATTGCCGGAGTCTGGTATCAGTGGCATCTGTGAGTCAGCAGACATTTATTTTTGCCGTGACTGGGATGTACAGTGTGAATGGCTGGGGTAGATCCCACGTCAAGGGCCTATGAAACCTTTAACAACTAAAGGTGCCCATGCGCTCTGCGATCATCGCTTGATTTCAGAACGAAATCGTTTTTTTGTACAATAATCGCTGAGGTGATGGGAAGTCAACGATCACAATTAGCGTACAACTGGCTGAATTAAGTCTATTGGGCAGAGTAGAAAACTTTTTTCGAATTGTACAAAAAAAAAAAAAATCGCAACATGAACATGCGCAAACTAAAATCTTTTCTGTTGATCGAAGATATTGGGCCAGTTAGTATTGCTGACAAATGATTATCGAAATCTACACTGGCCTGTGCATGATGGGCTATTTGAGGGAAAAATTAACGCGGGTGCGATGATGGGACAAAATAAATTGAACGATAATTGTAAGGTGTATGGCCAACTTAACATAAAGTAATCCTTTTTAAGTGGAATTGCTATCATGACTTATTCTCTCCATTTTATATTGAAAGTTAATATACTTCACCTTCCGGGCTCTGTAAGGCAAAAAGCTGCAATGTGTTCTCCGGATGCCAGCTTAGGCAGGTATTTTGCTTTCTGCTCATCATTACCAGCAATCAATAGTCCCTGAAAAATAAAATGAAAAGTCTACAAATCTTCCCAATTAATAAAGTCCAATTGATGCAGCATTATAAAACCGAACCCATTTTATGAGGAGAGACAATGTAGAGGATAATTATCTTTGCTAAAAGGGCTCATTGTAAACATGAAGGTTAAACAGAACAAGGACCCACAATAAAGCAAAAACTACCCACATACACGTGATAACAATTCCTATGGGCTGTCCATATGAACAGTCTTCATATGTCTATGGGTTGTGGAACCATTTTATACCGATCATTGTACAAGGGACTAGCCAATGGGAGAGCTGGACTTTTCCAAGTGACCTTTGGTGCTTTTCCCAAAAAAAAGGATCATACACTCAAATGTTCAGACCGCCATCTGTCATCAATTGCTAGCTTAGTAAGTAGATCCTTCAGTCACTAATTGGATGGTTCATTTTTAATGGTGAATTTTTCATATTAAATAACAGAATGGTAGCTGGATTTAGGACACTTGGACAGCGACTGACACGGATTAATGTCACTGGATTTTTTCTCAGCTCCCAACTCAGCATTGAGCGGGCTACTGCATTAAGGTTACATAATGCACACAGCCGGACTGCAGCCAGGAGGGATCCAGACAATACTGCTGGGATCCACCCCGCTGCCTGATTGACAACTTGCTCTGCCTCTCTAGAGCCAGAGCCAGCTGTGCCCGCCCCTTCCAGTCTGTCCCTCCACTGAGAGGTGGAGGAACAGAGGGGATCCCTGCGGGGAGCAGTGACGGACAGTCACCGCTCTCTGCAAGCAGAAGAATGTGAGCTCAGCACTTAATGTATAGAGCCGATGTGTAACACCCGCAGTGTCACACACCGGCTCTAAATATTGGAGAGTGTATATTTTACTCTCCCAAATCTTCTCCTTTAACCATGCATGCACCAAAAAAAAGAAAACTGCTCAAGTCAGAAAGAATTCCCCTTGCTGGTGGATTTCTGATATTTTACCATTCATCCAAATAGTCAGAATCTGCCCATCGGAAATGACTGACATGACTGGTTTTCTGCTCTAGTATCTATAGATTTTACAAGTCAGGTGCCTGTACCTTTAGTCCTATAGCCTGGTGAGCAGCCAGAGTCACTGCGATTGCACCGTCCAATGAGGTGATCTCTCCCAATCGAGCATACATAGTGTTGGATAACCCAAGTCCTCCTGCAAGGAGAAATGTCAAACTTGTCATCTTCACCAAGAATCACATACATGTCAAAAAAAATTAAAGGTTTTTTAAACCCAACCCGAAAAAACTTTAAAACATGTCCACGTCTGTGGTTAAATATCTGCTGTCTATGTATGTTAGGTTTTATTTAACCCCTTCATGACTGAGGCCTTTTTTTTCCTTCATTTTTTTGCACCCATGTTTTATTCCACATTTTAGGCCTGAAAATTACTTAAAACCCCCAAACATTATATATTTTCGAAAAGCCAAGACCCTATAGAATAAAATGGTGGCAGTTGCAAATTTTTATGTTGCACGATATTAGCGCAACTCCTTATAAAACCCCAAACTTTTGTGAAAAATGTACTTGAATGCCCCAAAACACAATAAAATACCCATTTGTTTAATACAATATAAAAGATGAGGTTACAACGAGTACATAGATACCCAACATGTCCAGGTTACAAATTGTGTGCATCCTAGAAACGGCGACAAACTTCAGTACCCCAAAAAGTCTATAGATGACGCATTAGAAGCCCCCACAGGTCATCAATTTAGAGATACCAAAAAATACTGGCCCTAGAATTATTGCTCTAACTCCAGGTTGCCTCCAGATACCCAACATGTGTAGCGCGTGCGTCGTTTTCATACATAGGCACACCACCCGACGCGTGCTTACGTGGCGACGCATGTGCTTGCAGGGGCGGGGGAATTTAAAACATTTTTTTAATTATTGTTAGATTTTAAAAACTGTAATTTTTTTATTTTTACTTTGATTGCTATCACATAGGGGGGCTTACAAGCCCCCCATGTGATAGCAGATGGCGGTGACAGGTACTCTTTAAGGTGATGCTGGTGGTCCAAAAGACCCCAAGTGTCACCTTTACACTCCAAATAAGATATTGAAGTGCAGATCGCACTTCAATAGCTTGTAGCACTGACAGCTATGGTACCAGAAGTGATGCAATATGCATCTTATATCTAGCCAGTTGTCGTATTTTCACATGTGAAGCATTATATCACTTTTATCTGTGCTGCACGACGCCGGTTTATGGTACTTAACCTTCCTAGCGGTATTCCCGAGTGTAGCTAGGGGTTACTTTTCCATACCATAAGCTGTAACCCCGAGCTACACTCGGGAATGCTGCATAGCATTTACTTACCTTGTCCCTCGAGCCGTGTTCTCCGGCCGATGCAGGCATCCGCCTTCCGGGTTCCGTCCCTTGCGAGTGAACGCGTTGCAGGGGGGCGGGATATTTAAAAAAAAATTCGGGAAAAAAATAGAACGAAAAATTACACGAAAAAAAAGAAAAAATCATACCGCCAGGGAGGTTAAAGTGACTCTGTCATGTGAAAAGTATGTAGGCTGCCAATGCTGAGCTCTCCTTTGAGAATGTTAGGACACATTGAAGCCGAAAAATTAGCATCACAGCAAGGGAACCGCCCTGGATCAAGTATAAAAATTTAATAATGTTGACTTTTGACAGTCATTTATAGCAAGTATGTTGCACATATGCAACTCAAAAAAGTATTAACTGGCCCCCTTTTGAAACTAGCTGCAATGGCAGCTCCCTTAGTCTTTATCATGACAGAGTCCCTTTAAAGGACAACTGTATCTTTAGTTCCCCCCACTTCGAGAATGCAGCCCACCTGATACATACTTCATCTCAGTTCAAGCAATATTCACTGTGTGAGCCTGCCCAGCACTAGTCTTTCCTCTGAAAACATCCCCATTGGTTCTCCTCTTCTTCCTTCAGCAGGGTATGGCTCTCTCTGGAATAAAAGGGGCCACTGTGTTTATGTTCACTAAGAGGACCTGGCAGGGACTTTTTCGCCAGAAAGGTTGTGCAGTTCTAGGCTGGTATCAGCCTCTTAGAGTCCCTGTAAAGCAGATTTCAGACTGAGGGAGGAAGAGGCACCTTAAGGAGTCAATCAGTAGTGTTGCAGTGCAAGAAGCATTCTGAAAGGAGGAGAGAGCAGAGAGAAGAACCTATCAGTCTGCTGCTTCTCTTTTCACTGTTACAGAATGGCTAAACTGTGATAACAGATACACAAATCCATCGGCAGCTAAAACAGCTCCCTTAAATGTATTTCATCGGTGTATTCAGCGGTTTGCCTGGAGTTCAGCTTTAAAGCCAAAGCCAATCTTAAGTTTTAGGGCAAAAGCTGCATAATAATAATAATAAAAAATGGTGTAAGTTCTCAGTGTTTTACCATTATTTATCTTTGTAAAGCGGCTCCACTGAGAGAAGAACACTCAGGGGGATTGTATCAAAACTGGAGCAGACAGAATCTGGAGCAGATGTCCATGGCAACCAATCAGCTTCTCTCTTCAGTGTGTTCAGTTAAGCTTTGAAAATGAAAGAAAGAGAGAAGCTGACTTGTTGCCATGGACAACTGCTCAAGACCCTTCCTGCTGCAGTTTGATGAATTCCCCCCTCTGTGGTGCGCACTAAGCTGCAGAGAAGGGCCGGAAGTGTCTTTGGGAAGACGTAGTCTCTCTGCAGCAGCCAATAGTGGATCACAGAACTCCAGCCAAGTTGCTAAAATATAGTTCTATATCCTGCCATAGAATTTGTAATTACCGTGTGTTTAAAAATTGTTGTGAACCAGACACCCCTGCTGAACAGCACACCCAGGCCCTTAACCTCTAGCGCAGCACTGCTTTGCCAAGAATACATCCAATAGTCATAATTGGTTCAGAGTGCAAACCTTCCCTCTTCCAGTTTAAGTGTTGCAGTGTCAGATCACCAGATTAGTCAAATGTGGTACTTTGACAAGTTGCATGTGAAAACATCTTTCATGTTTACATAACCAAATCATTTACATATCTGCATGTTTTATCCTGAGATTCAGCCAACACTTACCATATTCTTCAGGAATCTGCATGCCAAACAGGCCAAGGTCCTTCAGCCCTTTCAAAGTCTCCGGTGGAATTTTAGCATTGTGATCAATTGCTTTAGAATCCACTGGAAAAAAAACACACACAAGATTACATGATTATACTCAACTCACACACCCAGTTTTATGGCAGTCTTCAGAAAAAAATGAATTTGTAGAAATGTCACCAGCACACCAATGTTTCAAAGAAATAAGCAAAAGTTCATTTATTGAAGGAGCATCACCATTCAAAAACATTTTGAATGGCGATGTTCCTTCAATAAATGAAATTTGACTTATCTCATTGAAACATTGGTGTGCTGGTGACATTTCTACAAATTCAGCTTCTTTACGGTGCCATCCGTGATCACTGCAAGCACCCACCTGTCTACCAGGTTACTCTTATCCGGTAAGGATTGCAACAAGACATTCGTTCTAATTCAGAAAAAAATGAACACATTTAAGGGATAGCATCTACAGGCAGTACCCAGGTTACGTACAAGATAGGGACTGTGGGTTTGTACTTAAGTTGCATTTGTATGTAAGTCGGAACAGGTACATTTAACTCCAGCCAAAAAAACATTTTTTCGTTTTGGATAGCATAGAGAAGTGTCACGTTTGTTTTGCTGTCTGTTCCTGTTGTTCAGAAGATTAGAATATAAATTTAAAAAAATGTTTTATTTAAAATGACACACCCAAAAAAGTTTTTTTAAATTTTATTTTATAAACTTTATTTTTATGTGTTTGCATTTAAAATTTTTATTTATTTAACTTTTAAAAAAAAGTTTTTGTCTTTTTAATTTTATTTTTGTATACACTTTTTATTTTATTGCTGAGAGCAATAGCCAGCCTGCTGTTGGATATTTCAAATTGCAGTAGCCAATAGCTGGCTGGCTATTGCATCTGCCCACTGCCTGCTGTCAATCAGCAGAGGAGGGGCCTGAAGGAGAAAGTTCTCCATCAGGTCCTCACATGCTGATTGACAGGAAGCAGTGAGCGGGTGCAATAGCCAGCTTGCTATTGGCTATTGCATTTTACAATATCCAATAGCGGGCTGGGTATGGGAAAGTCGGACGTCCGTAACCCGGGGACTCCCTGTACTTGCTGTTTGGCTCTGGTATTCATACTCTGCACCTGGCTGCACTGACAGCTTTACCTCTGTAGATTCTGCTACCTTCATCTTCTGAATCAACCTAAATCTGAGCTAAAAAAAGGAATACTAAGTGTTCTCTGGTATCTATAATGCACAGTCCCTGAGCCCAAACAGCCTCAATGACAAATATTGAAGTATGTGAGGGAAGTTGCGCAGAATGCGTTTTTCAACACATCGCTTTACAATACTTTTGGCTTTCTGTATTTTTAAGAAAACCCTAAAAACTGAGATAAATAGCTTCCACATCTAGCAAGAGGTAAAGTCCTGTCACAACACAGGGGCACAAGCTGGTGACATTGTGATCTTGTGACAGAACAATGTACGAGGAAACAACTATATTGTACACAGAAGTTTTCCTCTATTTTTCTGCTCTCAAGATAGCAGGCAATCAGCAAGAGAGAGATGAAGCCATCGGGAACAGAGGGATAATCCTGAGTGGCAGTGGATAATACCACATACAATTATCTGACCTGTAACTCACAGTGCAAAGTCTGGACTACAAGGACTCGCTCACATTCACACAGCAATCATTTCTTGCAGCAAAGAGCTTTTGTAACAGGTCTGAAGTTTCCCATTTACTCCATTACAAAGTCTAGCAACAAACGTTTAACACTCTGAACACCTCATTTAAAAAACAAGTTTTGTTTGTTTGTTACAGGTATTTATATAGCGCTGACAATTTTAAGCAGCGATTTACATAGTTGCACATTCACATCAGTCCCTGCCCTCAAGGAGCTTACAATCTAAACTTCCTATCTCACATGTGCACAGGGCCAATTTAGAGAGGAGCCAATTAACCTACCAGCATGTCTTTGGAGTGCGAGAGGAAACCGGAGTACCTGGATCAAAACCATGCAAGCACAGGGAGAACATGCAAACTCCTTGCAGATATTGACCTGGCTGTGATTCAAACCGGGCCCCCCAGTGCTGCAAGGCGGAAGTGCCAAAAAAACTGTAAACTTCTATAAAGCTTTGTGTAGTTTAATGCATTATAGTTGGGTAATGGTGCATTGTTTAAATACTGGAGCAAACAGGGAGCAGGATGGTAGCGCACAGCAACTAATTAAGTGTCATCGTAAAGGGTTAGCTCATCTCAAACTGATGTTGCAACCTAGGCAAATGGTAGAGAGTAAAAATCACCAAATAATATACCGTGTTTCCCCGAAAATAAGACACTGTCTAATATTTTTTTTGGCTCAAAAAAACACACTAGGTCTTATTTTCGGGGTAGGTCTTATTTTTTTTTTTTATGTACAACGCTCCGCACTTATTCATGTACACAAATATGGTGATCAGGGCAATCAGGGGTGCCGTACCTTTCCAAGAGCAATTTGCTAACCAATTGCTGGCCAGAATGGGCGAAGCGCACTTTCACCATTGATTCCTCACAAGCGGAGTGCATTTGGTATGACTCCGCCTGTGACAGGAGCCGGCGCTATAGAGGAGGTATCGGCTTATGCGGCTCTGCTCCCTCCATTGCCGCCTCACTTCCTCTAGCGCTGGCTTTGTTGGCATCGCTGATTCTCTACTGCCTCTCCCGCGGCTCTTTAAGTTCCCCCTTATGCCACCACCGGCCCTGGGAATGGTCACAACTAGGTCTTATTTTCGGGGTAGGTCTTATATTTTAGCAATTCCCAAAAATAGTACTAGGTCTTATTTTCGGGGTAGGTCTTATTTTCGGGGAAACAGGGTATTTCAGGGATGATTTTATTGAGATCCCTGTATGAAGGTCCGGGTCTACATACCAGCTGTCCGGATAATAAGAGGTCCCCACTCTTTATGCTGAACATTTTATCGCAGGGATAGTGCAGCAGGAGTTGCTGGAACACACAAAGGTGAGCAGGGAAACCCAAGACCTCCATGTCTACAAGAACAATTTTGGGAATTGAGGCTGGCACAGACTACTTGCCTCTGAATCCATCTATACCTCAAATATTATTTTGGACGGAATGAACCTTTAATTTGCCTGTATAATTGTGTACCACCCGGTTGTTCTGGTTAGTGAGAGTCTTAGATGCTCAGTTTGTAAATAATGCTTTGCGCAACATGGTACAACACATACGCACACTGACCATGGGCTGACAATTCAGTCCTCACTCTCCTCATCAGATTTCCTAAGTGAACCTTCTCTTTTCATTCATTTCACTGATGCCTATCTATTCGAAAAGCAGCCATTCCTTTCTAATCTGGATAGGAAAATTTGTGTGTGGAGTAGAAACCGAGATACAGACTTTGACAGTACACTCCTCTTCATTCCCTACTAGGATAGGCCAAGAAGACAGACTCTTGATTGACAGCCCCGATCTTTCTGTCGCTGTGCTTTCCGGTTACAAGCAAGGTTACAGGAATGCAGGAAGACAGGTCATGCTCTCACAGGAATCATCACAGGTGCTAAAACTGGAAGGGGAGCCTTGTTTTGTGTGCAGGAAAAGTGAGAGAAGAGCTGTCAATCAAGAGGGCATCTCCTTTGCAGAACATGGTTGGGAGGCATAGAAGCAACATACACTGTGGGAGTTGACTGAGCAACATACACTGTGGGAGGTGACTGAGCTATGAAACATAATACAAGGTAGGTCTTCTTTAACTGCTCACAGCATGCAATTGCTTACATTACTAGGCCTTTTTAAGCTCTAGGACCTGTGTAAAATCCTCTCCCTGGGGCAGTAAGCTGAAGATAATTTGTCTGCATTCTGCGTGAAAGCAGTGGTCTCCCTGCAGTGATCCAACAGGCCCCCCAGATTTGCTGCAAACAGCAAATTTAATGTCCCTGCTGACTGGAGAGCTTCAGCAGTTACTCTAAGGGAGGGGGATGCATGTCGGATCACTGCAGAGAGACCTCTGCTCACACACAGTTAGCAGTGGTCTTATCCGCAGCTTTGTGCCCAAATGAGATCATTTTAACCTGCCTCTGGAGCTCAAATAAAAACCTAATAAATTCAAGATATTTAAAAAGCTGCGAACTCCATCACATTATCTATAGTTATTTTGATTGAAAGTACAATTGATATTTAAACATACCTCGGCTTATATTCGGGACGGCTTATACTCGAGTATATACGGTAGGTCTACTTTAAGATGCAGTTTTGAGGTGACAACATTGAGGGAATTTATAAAAACGGGAGCAGACAGAGTCTGGAGCGGTTACCCATAATACACAATAATCAGTTCTCTCTTCAGTTTGTTAAGTTTAGCTTTGAAAATGAATGAGAGAAGCCGATTGGTTGCCATGGGTAACTGCTCCAGATTTTGTCTGCTCCAGTTTTTTTTGTTATATATTTATTAATTTTTCACACAAAAATCTACATTTCAGACATTTTACATGACTAACTAAACAATTAACATTAAAACACAAACTAACATAATCTCATAAATACCAACATTAGGACAAAAACATATAATATTGATTTAAATTCTTCTGACCTCTGTGTTTTTCCCACTAGTCGTAGCCCAGTCTATATCTGTATAGTGCTGGATTTTCTATTTTCTTCTTAGTATGAGTTATATATTACAATTTACTTTTATAATTAACTACCTATTATATTTAGTTTTAATTTTTCAAGTCTTTACAAATCAGTGAGTTAGTGTCTGTCGTAACTTACTGCTTTACGAGCCCAATATTCTGTGCACGTCACGTATTGTGACATAATACGAAAATGAGCATCTTATGCTAATCAGAATGTGATAAAGTGTATCTTTATATAAAATACTATAAAATTGAGTTCAGTGGTTTAGTATCATGGGTTAATCCCTACTCTATGAACCTAATATTCTGCTCCAGTTTTGATAAATGCCCCACATATTACAGACATGGAAGGTCTGCAATGCCTTATAAAAAATAAAGTATACAAAATATAATAATAATTTTGATAAACTAGTATGTTTTGTAATGTCTAAATACACAGAAACGCTCAGCAAAAATGCACATAATATTCAGCCTGGTGTGCATTTGCTAGTGAATGCCATTATCAACACCAACCATTATACAATGACAGCATCCATAAAATGATATGCTCCAGCCTGCCAGAAACAGAATTCATCTCATGGGTCAGAGAACTAAAAGAGCCATAAACCGTTTATTCTTTAGCAGAGATCTCTGTTGGAGTTTTGTATCAGGAGTTTCGTCATGCCGCAAATTATGTAAACACAATACAATGGGGTTATATAGCTTTTCATTTGCCAGATTCAAATCCAATGCATTTTGAGTAGTGCAATCTCACCTTCTTCACTGAAGAACTTCTCTACTGGGCCTACAAGCTGGTTAATTTCTTCCAACTCATCTTTGCTGATCTCTGGGTATGGAAACACTTCTTCCTGCCAAATAACATCGAAATGAGGGAATGCAGAAGTATGAATAATGACCCAAATACAATTATCTTATGTATAAATACAATGAAGAAGAAGTACTATAAAAGAACAAGTCTATAACTCGTACTAGATAATTATTTCTTTCACAAAACACTATCACGTCAGGCTTTTGTTTCAGGGACAGGAGGTTTTTTTTTTCCCCCAGACACAAGTTACAGAAAACCTGTACTGAGTGAAACATGTAAGTGATAACTAGTGAATTCTCCTTCAGATAACGCTAGTTGCCTGGCTTTAATTCAGTAACTTCAATACTTTAAGCGACCAACTGAAAACAAGTAAGCAAAAAATCAAAATGGGAAAGCCTGATCTGCAACACTAACCTAGGTCAGGGAATCAGCAAAAAGAATTAACATGACAGCCAAAGGAATAACATTCTCAAATGAAGAGTTCATAAATACCAGCCTTCATACTTCTCTGAGCAGGCTCTCTTTAAAAAGGAGAACTATGAGATGAGTGCTTTTCACTCACCTCATAGTTCTAGCCGACTTGTGACAATGAGGCTGTCACAGGTCGGCTGAGTAGATCGGGAGGTGAGCGAACACATAGCGGCGTTCGCTCACCTCCCAATCCTGTCACAGCTCTCTGCCGTGACAGGGGAGGGGCTGGATTCCTCCCTCCCCGCTCCGATCCGCCTGCGCTGACTGGCGGAACGGACGGGGGAGGGTACAGCTGGCTCTGCCTCTAGATAGGCAGAGCCAGCTGTCAGTCACGCAGCTGGGCGGATCCCAGCACAATTGTTGGGATCTGCTTCAGCTGCGGCATCTCAGTATACCGCGAGCTACAGCTAGTGGTATACTGAGCCTAGGGTGACAGGAGGACGCTAGTTTGTGTCCTCCCGTTACCCTAAGGAGAACTATGGGGAAAAGCCTTAACCCCATAGTTCTCCTTTAAGAACTTCACCCACCTGAGTGTAGCCCAACCAGTAACATACTTTCCTTTCTCCCGGAAACAGTGATGTTCGCTGTTTGTCACTGCCCGATGAGGCACAGACTTCGCAGACAGCCTCTGGTGAGTTCCTCTTCATACTGCACATGAGCACTATGGCCACATCCATTCCTATAGGATGGTCGCACTCATGGCAGCCTCTAGCATTCCTTTGGAGCGTAGTTGAGGTGGGGGGAATCAAAGGACAACTTCATCAAAAGGTCCCTACAACAGATTTTTCATTTTTTCATTTTAAAGGGGGTAATTTTAAAAAAATTCCTTCAGAATAAAATGGATGAGTCCAGTCAGTCAGGTGATAATGGAAGCAGATCCTTCCACTCAGTTGAGAAGGTGCAGGGGTTGTATTTACACAACCCACGCTTTTACAATCTCAAAATGTGTTTATGGATGTAAAGCTGGAGTAGTAGCTGCAGCAATATTGGTGAATGTTTTACATAGGAATTCCACACCCCTGAATGGTTATCGCCCGACGCCAAGGACAGGCAGTTTCGGGCGCCGGGCGAGTAGTTTTTTAATACATTTAGCCAGATTGTGTGTGTGCGTTGAGTCCTGCTGCCATTTCACTGTGCCGTATTGTGGTAGCGCGGCAGCAGAACTCTCTCACACACACAATAAAGGGTAAGTTCACTTTCCCAGGTAATACGGGAAAATGGAATTACCCGATCAAATCTGGCCCGATCTCTTCTACCCCCCCAGCTATAAACTTTCTGCAAACAGTCCTTACCCCGTACTGTCAAGCGCATTCCTGCCCTATGCATTTTGAATTTTACTGGCAAATTGCAAGCACTCATTGGTCAGCGTGGTCAAGTGATTGGCCGGGAAGCCAGCTCCTTGCCAATTGGCCGCCAATCAGCATCGAGCCTTCTTCCCGGCCAATCAGGTCATTACGTTGGCATGGAGCAGGCCTCCCAGCCATTCAGATCAAGCCGGCCAAACAACATGGAGTCGGCTTCCCTGGCAGTCAGGAAGCCGGGTAGCATCTCATTACCCGCTGCCTAGCTTCCTGATTGCCTGCGAAGCCTGCTCCATGCCAACGTATGCCAAAATATTGGTACTCGATACCCAAAAACTGGTATTGGTGCATCCCTAGTTTTAAACTTTTAAAACTTTTTTTGTTGTATTGGGACAAGTAGATTGTCATGAAGGACAAGTAGATTTGACCCCCGCTTTTGCCCTTGGACAAGTAGTTTTTTCAAACATTTCCACACCCCTGTCATTAATAATTTGTCTCTTATTAATCAAGGGAGAATTGAGCATCTTATAAAGATACCCTAACAGAAGGCACCCTTGGTACCAGGTATGTGTATGTTAAACAAGTTCCAGAGGAGAGCCACAGAATGACATGTCTTCAAGGTGGACTGGGAATGCCTGTGAATCTCCCTGGAACAGCATCATTTTATGGCTGTGTAAAGATAGGTTTAGGTTGCTCAGTCCGTTCCTCCATGACCCTCAAAAGGATAAGCAACAAGAAAATAATGAGACATTCAGAGAACCAGACAATTCTGAATTTCAGCTATCAAGTGTCTCCCTACAAAGATAAAAACACACCTTCCTATTTAGCTCACCCATACACAGGATCACAGGTCCTTACTGACATAGCAGAACAGCATGTTCCCACTTGCTTTTACTAAAGGAAAGGCCTAGAGTGATAGTAGGAGTGTGTCTGAGTATGAACAAATGTGCAGGGTCAGCAAGGATCAACACTTGCTAACCAGTGCCTTTTAATGCTTAAAGCAGAACAAGAAAAGAAGGTACAAATAAAAATGAATAGTACTTTAAAAGATAAAATGTAAAAAAAAACAGCTTTTGGAATATTCTGCAAAATTTACATTTATTCCAGTCCTGCAGCACAATTTCTGCCACTAGTTGTCCTCAGTCTGTATCATTCAACCCACTTCCTCTGAGCCCAGGCTATCCAGAACCCACCCGAGCCTGAGACTGGACAGTGAATGGAGAAGCAACAAAGTGATGAATTATTTCTCTGCCACTTTTTCTCCTCCTATCAGCAAGCTGCTCGTCAGCCTTTTAAATGATTGGCTTCTAGTCCTGCTTTTTCCTTTACACTTGAGCCCTGCCGACAGGGACTGCAAGAGCCAAGTTCCCAATAAAGGCCGGTGCACACCTGGGCGGTCTGTGACCACGCAGCAATCGCATAGGATACCTTACGGATTGCCGCGTGGTCACAGATCTCGCCCATCCCAGACGATTGCGCTGTGGGTATCATTATTTGCCGGTGGCACTCCAGTCGCACCAGGAGGTTCACGCTGTTTCCCGCCGCGATGCCGCCTGTGCATTCGGAAACAGCCGCGCGTTGCGTATCGCAAAAAAAAAAAAAAGGTACATGTACTTTTTTTTCTGCGATTGCTGCGCAGATCTACCCCATTAAAATCAATAGTGTCGCGCGGCAATCACTGTCTGCAATTGTGCACGACTGAGTCCCGGGATCGCTCAGGTCTGCACCGGGCCTGGTTCAAATTCAGATACTTATAGCACTGACCTGAAAAAACACATTTAATGATATAGAACCGATTACACAGCGACATTAATTTGTGTCTTTCATATCTGACTAGAATCCAGCATTAATAAAAGAAGACACATACGTCACTATAAAAAGTCTGAATACAACATTAAAATGCCTGCAATGTGAACTATACATGTAATAAAAGAAACCTCTACACCCTCAGCGACATCATATATGTGCTAGATGAAGGGATTTTTCTTTAGGTGGAAGAATAACATATAGAAGTAGAGAACTCCAGAGGACTAAACAATTAATAGAGAAGAAAAATCATGCCAGATTTGGTATGTGCTATTTATCAGCAGGCTCCATGTCCTTCAATGTGCAGAGTGAAACAATAACATGGATGGAATTTAGCTGCATCACTCCTAAAGGAGGCCATTCTTACCAAATGTATGGGGATCACCGTCACTGATCTCCTGAAGAAAACTGACAGGCATTCAATACATTACCAGGCTCTGAGCCAGAACAGCTATGCAAGACAGTTCGTAGATCGCCCAGAGGACAGAAAGTCAGTAAGCTTCAGAAATGTTCATAACACGGATAAGATATAGCTCCCAACTGTCCCTGATTTGGAAGGGCTGACCCTCTCTGGGAACCAAATCCCTCTGTCCTTCTTTCCTCAGTTGTCCCTCTTTTTGGTCTCATGTAAAGATATCCATGAAAATGTACAATTTAACTACCAAAAGTGTTATTCTGCACTAAAATCTGCATTGCATCTCTTATCTCGTTTACTATTTGAAAAAGCAAGTAAAAAGGAAAATTAATGGTTAAAAGAAAAATCAATTCTTGGTTTAACCAGTCCCTTTTGCCATATAAATGTCTGCATAACTGGGGGGCTTGGCAAGGGAAATGTCCATTGCCTAAATACATTGTGCTGGAAGGTGTCCCTCTTCCTCATCTTAGAAAGTTGGGAGATAAGGATAAGATACATAAAAATGCGACAGGGAGAGAGAATCCTTATAATTGCAGCAATTGGTTTAACCTTCAGGCCGTCTGCATCTGAAGTTCATATTAAGAAGTATATAATACATTTATATAACTTAATGTTATATGTGTACACCTGATAGTTGTCCTGTAAAACAATTCTAGGAATGTCAGAATTGCAAAGGCTGATCCTGCAAAGTTGCACGAGTATACAAAGTGGTTCACTATAGCTACCTGCATTTGTATCTAACTTGGCCAAAACCCAACTAGTGGGCCGCCTCTTGGGTCTACAGGTAGGTCGATGAATGCATCAAAGGAGTCTGGCAGGGCTAAATTACACTAGAGATTTTCTAATTGCTTAATGGAACCATATGAACTTTCTCAATGGCAAATGCCTCACTGTAGCACGTTGAAATCAATGACTTGCAAATAGGGGACTGTCAACAAGTGATTTATCCACATCCTTAAAGTGCAACTGAAGCTACAACTTTTTCTAAGTTTTGGATATAGGGGGGAAAGGGATTAGAAGGTTGTCAGGTTTTGTGTTTTTTTGCCGTTTGTGTCCCTATTAGGGAGAGTCACCCTCTCTATTTGTCCCGGTGACCACTACCGATAGTGAAATTAAAAGAAAATCCCAACTTTTGTGTTGTTAGAGCAGGAAGAGATGGAAAATCTTCCAATGGGGACACTAGTTCTGATGACTCTGCTGACCCCCAGTGATTTCCCTTTCTTTGTAGGGATTTCCTCTCACTTGTGGCTATCGGACAGGAAGTAAAATCTCCTCTGTAGGAAACGGATGGCAAAAAAAAAAAAACCTGACAGGGTCATCCAAAACTAAAAAAAGATTTGGCTTCAGTTCTACTTTAAAGACTTCATGACTCAGGATAACCCAAACACCAAACAGCTGTGTTAGACCTGGTTTACACCTGGGCGTTTTGCAGCGTGTTTCAGGGGGGCGGTCGCAGGGGGGAGGTGCCGGCGGGGAGGTTTCTCTTTTTTTTTTTTAAAAAAAAAAAAAAAAAAAAAAAAAAAATCATGCCGCCATTGAAACGCGCTTCAATGAACGAAAAAACGCAAAAAAAACGAGCTGAAAAAGGAGCATTAAAAATAAAGCTCAAGTGTGAACCCAGCCTTATAGCTTAACTCCAAACAGATATTTTCTAAAAATCTAATGAATTAAAATTATGTACTTATTTTAAAAGCATAAACAGTAAAAGGAGCTGAATTTGGAAGGGTCAGTACTTAAGACCCATCAGAGGTCCTGCATTCATACATGCCGACAAGGAACCAGCATAGAGAATGCCTCATCAGTCTTTTGCTGCTCGTTCTTGGCCAGATCACAGATGGATGGATGATAGGGCACCTAGTTGTACTGTTTAACTAAAGCAGAGAAAATCCAGGTCACCAGGTTGGCTGCGCAGTTTGGCAAAGCTGTGCAAATCTTAGGACTTGGTGGACAGAATCCTTTGTCAGGGAAAAAAAGGCTCCTATATAGGCATTCGTTCCGAATCGAAATTCGGAGCATCCGAATTTCCGGAATTTACCATGTCCGAATTAATCCGAAATTTCAGATTTGAAATTTTCAGATTCAGTACGAATTTCGTTTAAACGGATACAAAAAATTAAGAAAATGATTTTAATGTCCCTTTAATAGTGAAGACTAAAAGACAGCAACCAGAAATGTCAACTGTGCCAATTCTGTTATGTACGTGCGTACAAACATACGTCCGAATTCGATTCGAAACACATACAGGACCCGATTTCGGAAATCCAAAATAAACGAAATCAGAAACTAAACAAATTTTTTGCGGCTGCACATGTCTACTCCTACACATGTATTTCATCTGTGTATTTAGCTGTTTCCCTGGAGTTCAGCTACAGCTGGTTATGAAAGAAATACAGAAGCCGCCTTTGCAGACATCAAAAAAGTGAGATGTTAAAAAGGAGAACTATGGGGTTAAGGCATTTCCCCATAGTTCTCCTTATGGTAACGGGAGGACACAAACTAGCGTACTCCTGTCCCACGTTCGATCACTTCCCGATCTACTGAGCCGACCTGTGATAGTCTCATTGTCACAGGTTGGCTAGAACTATGAGGTGAGTGAAAAGCACTCACCTCATAGTTCTCCTTTAATTTCTACATATTTGTTGTGGGTCAGTTACTAAATTGATTATTGCAAATGGATCAGCATTAAAGCCAGGCAACTAGCATTTCAGGAAGGATAGCTCAGCGTGGGTAGTCTCCAAGTTTCTCTATGAACAGCATTCCTCTGAATTTGAGTTACAGGGCCATTGCAGATCTACTTTTGAAAAGGCTGGTTGATTTGCTGTTATCCTGATCTATAGGCTCCAATAATTTTAGTCACTGAACGAGAACAAGAATGGAGATCAGAAGAATCAGACATCCATTACTGCGTGGTGTAGGATGACCCAAACTCAGAGGCAGTGGGTATGGGCTGAATGGTGCTGGCCATCAGACTGAAGACTTCTAGAAGCAGAAAAAGAGGACTGCGTGGGAAATTTGTGGACTGAAGGTATACATTGCAGATATACTTGTTTTGTTATTTTACCTTTTAATGCGCTATGGATTTAAATGTTTTATTTGGCTGGAGTTCTGCTTTAAAAATAGTGAATCTAAATAGCATGACAGCCATTCAACTGGAATATTTAGAAGCAGCCTCCAAGTTTCTCTCAAGTTTGAAGATGTCTTTAGTACCTTATAAATTATAAAAAAGACTGAACCACCAAAAACACACACAGATGATCAACCATTTCTTCCGGAATCTAAAGACGTAGGACTGTCCCCTGAATCAGCCTAACCTGGACAAGATCTCTGGGTGTCTCGCGTGATTACAACCAACCGTGTAGTGAATGACCAGGCTAACTAGAGTAAGAAACCAGCCAATCCCTGTAGAAGATGCATTTATCATTGTAAATCAATAAATGTCACAACTTAGTGTTGGAAAAAAAGATATTAATTTATGTTTAAATTAAGTTGTATATTAGTCACCCAGTTCTTCAAACATTCACCCATTAAACACAAGCAATAATAGCCCATCACTTGCTCAACTTTCACCTACTAAACACAAACAATAATAGTCCATTGGTTCCTCAACTTTCACCTATTAAACTAAAGCAATAATAGTCCATCAGTTGCTCAACTTTCACCTACTAAACTCAAGCAATAGTCTTGCAGTTTCTACAAAGCAATTATTCCTGCTGAACATGTGAATGTTTTTATTCTATTACTAAAGCGCTGTTTTCAAGTCCTACTGCACAATACATTTTTTTATATTTTTTTGGCGTGAATGAGGAATGGGGAATATTTGAGTTTGGAACAATATTTTCATTTTGTGACATAGGATTGTTGGATTTTTATATATAATATATATTCACTTTATTAATTTTACAGATATTTAAAGGTCAATATAATTTATAGGTGCATGTATTCCTAATTTCTAGCGCGGTGTAATCCAATTAACAAAGGCATTTTCCTCCCCTGAGATGATGTGCATGGTCACATGTCCTAGTCACATGTGCCAGAGTTCCAGGAAGTAAATGGAGAGCTAGTAATCTGCCCTTAGTTAACATGGCCACTGTCAGAAGAAATAAGGTATGCAAGGAATACAAAGCCTGCAATTATCTAGAACTATGTGTTTGTATTACATAGTATTTGAGGTTGAATAAAGAAATTAGTCCATCAAGGCCAACCTATTAAGATCTCATTCTAGGAGTACCCGTACCCCTGTATGCGACAGTCCCTTAAGAAATCGTCCAAAAGTTTCTTGAACAATTCCACAATATTTGTTCAAATCACCGCCTGTGGCAGTGAGTTCCAGACCCTAACTGATCTTACTGTGAAGAACCCCCTTCGCCCCTTGTGCTGGAATTTTTTTTCCACCAATTTTAGGTGGTGGCCTCTAGTTTTTGTAATGGAGTTATTTTAAACAGTTTATCGCTAATGATATTACTAAACATTTTTAAAAGGTGTGTTTGTCGTCATTTAAAAGATTTGGGTAAAGGTCCACTTTAAAACACAAGCAATAATAGTCCAACAGTTCCTCAACTTTCACCTACTAAACACAAGCCATTATATCAGATAGAGTGCATTTGAAACAACACATACCGCTGGGCACCGCAGTGACATTCAAGGATTTCATGCCTCTGCTAAACTACTACTGTGCCAAAATGGATGACAGATCTAATAACAAGAGCAGATGGAAACAATTTAATATGCCCTAAAGATCTTCATCCCCATCTGTGAATGGGACATGGTCACTTTTCTTTATCTTATTATTCTAGTCCATATTCCAGTAACACCTCTTATGTCACCGGTGAACCACACATCAGCCTATGAACATACAAAAACTGATCTAGGAAAAGAAAGACAACACCTAGTATATGCCGGAAAGAAGATGGAAAATGTTCCTCTTCACCATCAAGGTCTGTACTAAATAAAACAATTATATCCGTTTACAGATGAAGTCTAACACAGCTTTAATTCTTCCCTAAAGGTGAACTGCAACTAACCTGGTCGTTTTTCATGGTAGACAGAGGAGTGTTAAATCTTCCATTAGCCGATATCCCTCAGTGTCATGACCTGAACTCCATCGTCCATCCACTACATGTGGACATAATATGGGGGTTCCTCAGCCTGTGGCATTTTTAAGGCATCTCATTCCCATCTTTAGTATTTAAAGGAGAACTATGAGGTGAGTGCATTTCACTCACCTCATAGTTCTAGCGGACCTGTGACAATGAGACTGTCACAGGTTGGCGCAGTAGATCTGGAAGTGAGCGAACACATACCGGCGTTCGCTCACTTCTCGATCCTGTCATGGCTCTCTGCCATGATAGTGGAGGGACTGGATTCCCCCCCTCCCCGCTCCGATCCGCCAGCGCTGACTGGCGGAACGGACGGGAGAGGGGGTGGGTACAGCTGGCTCTGCCTCTAGATACGCAGAGCCAGCTGTCACTCACGCAGCTGGGCGGATCCCGACATTCAGGTCGGGAACCGCTCCGGCTGCGGCGTCTCAGTATACCGCGAGCTGTAGCTTGCGGTATACTGAGCTTAGGGTGACGGGAGGACGCTAGTTTGTGTCCTCCCGTTACCCTAAGGAGGACTATGGGGAAAAGCTCTACCCCATAGTTCTCCTTTAAGTACATTAATGACATCAAACTCACTAATTTTCTTTCCTCTATACGTCTCCATTCGCACCTAAGCATCAGCCTGTACATGTGTAAAATGCGCGTTTTTATGCACGTAATTTCCTTGCATGGTTTGCGCGTTTTGCACATTTTTATGCACGTTACATGCGCATAGGCAAAGTTGCAGATCAAAATGCATTGCTGTGAATGAGGAAACGTCCGCGCAAAACGCACATAGAAATATACAAAACGATTGTGTTGCGCATTTTAATGTGCTTCCATTAAAGTCTAGGGTGTACCTTGTACATCAAAGGTCCCCCAACTAACCAAACTGAACCTATACAGGTAAAATTCCTTTTGATATAATGCTTCTTCTGAAAAGCAGGCACCATACATTGCTAGGATTCACCTGTACTGTGACTGAAATGACCTTCCTTAGCAATGCTTCCTTAGCTTCCACAGCAATACCAGTGTGGCATGTCTATGCAAATTCCAACATTCAGAATGTAAGTATTTACATTAAAGCAGAAGATTTTTTTTATTAACCCTTTCAGTGGGACTACCCAACACTGCAAGGGTTAAGCGTTTGTTTTAGTCTAGAGCTTAAAATAAAGTTATACTCAACTGAACCTCGTAGCCGAACGGCTGTGATAGTTCTCCTTCCAGTCTGTCTTCTCCTCTGCTGCAACAAAGGAAAGTCCCTCGGCATCCTCATGTCCTATACACAGTGTATAGAATGTGATGATTTACGGGACCTTTGACCCTGCAGAGGAGGGGGAGAGAAGCTCCAGGGACCGGTCTAAGAGCCAGCCTAGGATCACGTGAGTATGACTGTTATTTTAAGCCCTAGACCAAAACAAGCACTGGGTGTAGGCCCACAGCAAAGGTTACTAAAAAAATTCCCCGGAGTTCCTTAAACATTAGGGGGCTGAGGAAGGCACAGGAAAGGCAAGTCTTAGTACTTTATAGAGCCTGCTATAAAGAACATGCGTTTGTTTATTGCCATGTTCCAGTACAAGGTCACTTTACTCCGGGTGCACAAACCTGTGCCAAGAAATATTCAGGAAAAACCTAAAAAAGAGAGTTTCTGGGGATGCAAGTCTTTTTTCAGCAATTCTTTCTTGTTAGGACTTTCAGTTCTATTCACAATCTGCATCATCCATCAAAGCCGTTTATTAGTATTGTTCTGGCATAGGATAGGATAGCAGTACTGTACGTTGTTTTTGGTTACTGCCTTATCCAATATGCAGCTTTATGTCATACCCCAGGGCAGCAGACACAAATACAGGTGCACAAAAATGGAAATTGTAAAACCGAAACGAAAACCGAAATAAAAAAAAAAAATGTCAGGCCGAAACCGAAAATGTTTTTATTTTTTCAATTTTTTTAAATATTTTA
>NW_017306538.1:763603-764026 GCF_000935625.1 Nanorana parkeri
GGGTCTAAACAGACCCCTGATATTTCCCTTTTAAAACAGAAAAAGAGATTGAGAACACAGAGTCCTCAATCTCTTTTTCTGTGTCCCCTGTTATCAATGAACAGGAATCCTCTATGAGTGTTCCTGTTCACTGATAACATGAGAACATTGTTTACTAGAACTACAATTATGAATGAATGGGGGTGATGTAGATCACTCCCATTCATTCATAATTGAGGATATAGTTAACATACCGTATCCCCAATTATGTATACACATCTGTGTGTACATAAAGGAGTGTGTGTACCTTGCTTTTCTCTCTGACACGCTGTCACAGGAGGCTGATCGAGCGGTGTAGAGAGGAAAGCCCAGCCTCCTGTGACAGCGCTGTCTCCGCCCCCACACCGCTCTGCCGGACTGTGAGAGCGGTGTGGGGGCGGAGAC
>NW_017306538.1:764075-765374 GCF_000935625.1 Nanorana parkeri
GGACTGTCAGAGCGGTGTGGGGGCGGAGACAGAGCTGTCACAGGACTGTCAGAGCGGTGTGGGAGGAGAGACGCCGGCCGCTCACAGCGCTCTCGTCCTGCAGCACTCGGCCGGCTGTCACTTTCTTTTCTCCCCGCTGGAACAGAGCCCAGCGGGTAGAAAAGAAACCAGGGATGCGCCGATGTATCGGCCGAAACATGGCTCTTTCTGCATTATGGCAAAAGTGCCATTTTCGGCGCCGATATATCGGTGCATCCCTAGAAACAAACATATTTTTGGTTTATATAGTGCCATCACCTCTGGAGGCACACGGCACAAAGCAGCAGTACACATGATACAATACATAAAAGGTTGCAAATACGTACCGCTGTATAGCAAAATGTAGCAATAAAAAAAAACAATAGGAGAGAGAGTTTGGTTCCTGAGCAGGTGTTTGATCAAAGATTGCGACTGGGTTGGAATGTGTGACCGGTCACGTGGTCACACATTTTAACGTAATCACGCCCATTTTTTCGGCGGTGAAATATGTGACCGGCAAAAGGTGAAGAATTTCAATGCTTTCTCAGCTGTTCTAGGGCAGATGGTATGTGCAGGAGAACTGATCTGCCCTGGAACAGCTGATCGGTCCTGAAATGTCACTTCTATCTGACTTTTTGGAATGCAAGATTGCACTCACAAAAAGTCGGATAGAAGTGACATTTAAGGACAGATCAGCTGTTCCAGGGCAAATCGGTTCTCCTGCACATACCATCTGCAATGCCGATCTGCCCTGGAACAGCTGAAAAAGCGTTGGAATTCTTCACCTTTTGCCGGTCACATATTCCATCCCCGAAAAAGTGGGCGTCATTACGTTAAAATGTGTGACCAGTCACACATTTCACCGCCGAAAAACTGGGCGGGATTAGGTTAAAATGTGTGACCACGTCACCGGTCACACATTCTAACGCAGTCACAAACTTTGATAGAACACAGGCTTACAATCTATAAAGCTATCCTTCATAAGGCTCCATTCATATATAGCGCTTGCATTTCCAGTAAGGTTTTCCGGGCGGAAGTGCGGGACGAAAACGCTAACATTTTTAATCCGCACAGATGTTGCTCATTTGCGGCTATTAAATAGCCGCTGATGTGCAGAATCCACCGGATTATCACACTTGTACTATTTAGGGGCCACATGCCCGCTATATCTGAACGATGCACATAAAAATGCATTGTTTTCTCTGTTTAGAGCGGTTCCGCACGTATACAGCCGAATACGGTGAGAATAGAGCCTTAAAAAAAAAAAAAAGAAAACAAAAT
>NW_017306538.1:765456-771892 GCF_000935625.1 Nanorana parkeri
TAAAAAAAAAAAAAAGAGACATACCTGCCTGAAAAATGTCAACAGTGGCAGAAAGCATCAGCACAGAACATTGTATCCCAGCAGCTAATGTCCCTTAGCCCAACTCCATCGACTAAAGGTAATCTCCAATGCACGAATACTGCCAGTCCCTTGTGCCTCCCCTGCTGGGACTTCATGCTGATCCATGCATACTGCTGTGTAGATGACACTAATGTGAAAGAAGTGTCTAACAGCTTGTTGGCATATCTGTCATCACAATCATATATTTGGATGAATACAAAATAACAGTAGAGACTGAAAATGCTTGCAATCATAAATTTGCTTTCATCCCCTAAGCCTGGCTGGAAGGGAAGCCAAGGAGAACGAGGGAAAGGTATTGCATGTTTCTATCACGTTTCTTCCAATGTACACTTAATCCAAGCTCGTGGGGCAAGCAACTATGTTCCTGCTTTTAGAACTATCGCTGGAAGCAAAGCTACTAGTAACTAGAAATACTCTTCTTACCAAGTCTCTCTCTTGCCATAAATGTGATTCATACGGGAGGGTAGAAATGCCATGCACATAGCCTGAGACTGCATTTCCCAGATAAAATGAAATTATATGGGCCAAGCACTCCCTGTCCAGTGATCAAAGATTCGGATTTATTCCAAAATCTGATTAATATGCAACTGCAACCCGATGGTAGTACATTCATGAATAAATAAGCCCTATCACACATTTAGACACTCCTTGTGCACTGTACTCTGTTATGGTGCCCAAACACTTCCCCGTCCAGCTCCCAGTGCCGAAAAATTGATGGCCCATTCACACTAGCCTGCCTTCTAAAATGCTGCTTTTTAGTGGATGGAGTAGTGCGTTGTGGCACACTGCTGTTTAAATTTTTTTAAACTTTATGTGAAGTGTACAATCTATACGCTCCATTCCAGTCCCCGCACAGCGACACAATGAGCTGCACTGTCGTGTGGTGACCTGTGGTAGCATCCAGTTCACTGTCATAAAACACAGCATTTTATCGCAGCCCCCGTCGCACTAATGTTGCGGTGTGCATGGGGCACAAAGAAGACAACTGTCTGTGTGTCCTTGCAGTGACCTGCATTGATCAGGCATTGTCTATGTGTCTTTGATGTGACCTGCATTGATCAGGCATTGTCTATGTGTCTTTGATGTGACCTGCATTGATCAGGCGTTGTCTATGTGTCTTTGATGTGACCTGCATTGATCAGGCGTTGTCTATGTGTCTTTGATGTGACCTGCATTGATCAGGCGTTGTCTATGTGTCTTTGATGTGACCTGCATTGATCAGGCGTTGTCTATGTGTCTTTGATGTGACCTGCATTGATCAGGCGTTGTCTATGTGTCTTTGATGTGACCTGCATTGATCAGGCGTTGTCTATGTGTCTTTGATGTGACCTGCATTGATCAGGCGTTGTCTATGTGTCTTTGATGTGACCTGCATTGATCAGGCGTTGTCTATGTGTCTTTGATGTGACCTGCATTGATCAGGCGTTGTCTATGTGTCTTTGATGTGACCTGCATTGATCAGGCGTTGTCTATGTGTCTTTGATGTGACCTGCATTGATCAGGCGTTGTCTATGTGTCTTTGATGTGACCTGCATTGATCAGGCGTTGTCTATGTGTCTTTGATGTGACCTGCATTGATCAGGCGTTGTCTATGTGTCTTTGATGTGACCTGCATTGATCAGGCGTTGTCTATGTGTCTTTGATGTGACCTGCATTGATCAGGCGTTGTCTATGTGTCTTTGATGTGACCTGCATTGATCAGGCGTTGTCTATGTGTCTTTGATGTGACCTGCATTGATCAGGCGTTGTCTATGTGTCTTTGATGTGACCTGCATTGATCAGGCGTTGTCTATGTGTCTTTGATGTGACCTGCATTGATCAGGCGTTGTCTATGTGTCTTTGATGTGACCTGCATTGATCAGGCGTTGTCTATGTGTCTTTGATGTGACCTGCATTGATCAGGCGTTGTCTATGTGTCTTTGATGTGACCTGCATTGATCAGGCGTTGTCTATGTGTCTTTGATGTGACCTGCATTGATCAGGCGTTGTCTATGTGTCTTTGATGTGACCTGCATTGATCAGGCGTTGTCTATGTGTCTTTGATGTGACCTGCATTGATCAGGCGTTGTCTATGTGTCTTTGATGTGACCTGCATTGATCAGGCGTTGTCTATGTGTCTTTGATGTGACCTGCATTGATCAGGCGTTGTCTATGTGTCTTTGATGTGACCTGCATTGATCAGGCGTTGTCTATGTGTCTTTGATGTGACCTGCATTGATCAGGCGTTGTCTATGTGTCTTTGATGTGACCTGCATTGATCAGGCGTTGTCTATGTGTCTTTGATGTGACCTGCATTGATCAGGCGTTGTCTATGTGTCTTTGATGTGACCTGCATTGATCAGGCGTTGTCTATGTGTCTTTGATGTGACCTGCATTGATCAGGCGTTGTCTATGTGTCTTTGATGTGACCTGCATTGATCAGGCGTTGTCTATGTGTCTTTGATGTGACCTGCATTGATCAGGCGTTGTCTATGTGTCTTTGATGTGACCTGCATTGATCAGGCGTTGTCTATGTGTCTTTGATGTGACCTGCATTGATCAGGCGTTGTCTATGTGTCTTTGATGTGACCTGCATTGATCAGGCGTTGTCTATGTGTCTTTGATGTGACCTGCATTGATCAGGCGTTGTCTATGTGTCTTTGATGTGACCTGCATTGATCAGGCGTTGTCTATGTGTCTTTGATGTGACCTGCATTGATCAGGCGTTGTCTATGTGTCTTTGATGTGACCTGCATTGATCAGGCGTTGTCTATGTGTCTTTGATGTGACCTGCATTGATCAGGCGTTGTCTATGTGTCTTTGATGTGACCTGCATTGATCAGGCGTTGTCTATGTGTCTTTGATGTGACCTGCA
Source organism: Nanorana parkeri (assembly GCF_000935625.1). NCBI lineage: Eukaryota > Metazoa > Chordata > Amphibia > Anura > Dicroglossidae > Nanorana > Nanorana parkeri. Next base: position 768,392 of record NW_017306538.1, read on the forward strand.
TTGATCAGGCGTTGTCTATGTGTCTTTGATGTGACCTGCATTGATCAGGCGTTGTCTATGTGTCTTTGATGTGACCTGCATTGATCAGGCGTTGTCTATGTGTCTTTGATGTGACCTGCATTGATCAGGCGTTGTCTATGTGTCTTTGATGTGACCTGCATTGATCAGGCGTTGTCTATGTGTCTTTGATGTGACCTGCATTGATCAGGCGTTGTCTATGTGTCTTTGATGTGACCTGCATTGATCAGGCGTTGTCTATGTGTCTTTGTGGTGACCTGCATTGATCAGGAATTGTCTACGTGTCCTTGCGGTGACCTATGTTGATTAGGAATTGTCTTTGCGGTGACCTGCGTTGATCAGGAATTTCGATTAGTTGCCCTTGTTCGCGGCTCCACAAATGTCGTGCGCCGCACCCCGCACCTCCTCCCACTCACCGCTGCCAGATCTCAATACAAACTAGTAGTCCATCACTGGAGCCATTTTTTTTTAAAATCCAATAATCGAACGTAATAAATCGGCGAACTAATCGATTTTTAAAATAATCGTTAGCTGCAGCCCTAATGTGCTGCTATTCAGAGCAGACAGGAGGCTGATGCCAAGACAAACCAAAGGAGATCTAAACCCTAACTGGCTGACATTTAGTCTGCTAAAGCACTGTGGATCATAATCAATTGCCATTTTTTTTTTGAAAAATATTGTTTCCACCTTTATGCATTATGGGGCACATTACTCCAACCCCGCCATTCGCCTGTAGGGCTATGACTATATTTTTTAGAGAGTTTCTTGCTAGTTATGGCTGCTCTCACACTGCAAGGGTTAAGTGCTTATGTTGTTTAGGGGAATGAAAAAAAATCTATTTTACTTACCTGATCTTCGGTCAGCACTTGCTTCTTCCCACCCACCCCGGATATGGATTGTCCCTCGCCATCCTCAAATCTGATGAGTCAATAGATCTGCATAAGATGTGATGATGTCAGCGGTTCTTAGACCACCAGAGATCAGGAGGGGTAAAGAGGCTGTGGGGACAAGTCTAGCAGCCTGGAGGGAGGCAGCAGGAATGAGGATCAGGTGAGAAAACAGCTTGAATAGTCAAAGAGAGAACTTTGGGGTAAGTGTTTTTCCCCATAGTTGTTTAGGGTCACGGGAGGACATATACTAGCGTCCTCCCGTGACCCAAAGCTCAGTATATCACGGGCTATTGCTCGCGGTATACTAAGAGAGTCGCAGCCAGGGCGGATCTCGACAATATTGTCTGGATCCACCCAGCTGCGTGAGTGACAGGTGGCTCTGCCTATCTAGAGGCAGAGCCAGCTGTACCTGCCCCCTCCCCCGACCGTTCCTCCAGTCAGCGCTGGAGGATCAGAGAAGGGAGGAATCCCTGCGGGGAGCCGTGACTGACAGTCATCACTCACTGCAGGGAGACGGTCGGAAAGTGAGCGGATCAGCGGCATGTTTCTGCTCAATTCCCGATCTATAGAGCCGACCTGTGACAGCTTCTTTGTCATAGGTCTGCTCTAACTACGAGGATGAGTGGAAGTCACTCACCTCATAGTTCTCCTTTAAGCCTTGCAATGTGGGGTAGTCAGTTTTCTGCCTGGAGTTCTTTTTCAAACAATGTCAAAAAGAAGCACTGAAACCCTTGCAGTGGGGCTATTCCTGCACTGCAAGGGTAAACTGCTCGTTTTTGTCGCGCTGGGACGTGTAGTGTGGGAGAATTACCTTGCTGATCTCCCCCAGGAACAGTTGTTTGGCGTAGGCCAGACGCCGGGGGTCGCTGTGGAAAAGTCTCCGTTGTGTGACCGACCGCACCTGTACCGGGGCCCCCCATACCCGGGCTATCCGTCCAAACCGGACGCAAAGTCTGTGCACTCCGCTCATGTCAATGTCAGCTCGCTCACCGAACTCCTCACAGCAACTATAGAGCCGGCTACGTCATCGGCAGGCGCCGGGGAGTCAAGTGACGCCGGCTAATCTGCCGAAAGTGGGTGAAAGGTGAGAGCTGTAATGTCTGCCCGTGTTCCTGGATTATCCCGACTTTTCCACGCTGTACTCATGATGAGCTAGGTCTACTTAAATCAGAACTCTAGGGAAAGATAAAAAATAGTCATTTGTTCCTATAATCTGTGTCTATTCACAGTATGGTCCTTTAAATTAGTCTTAGTTTGTTTTTTTTTCAAATCAACTGACCTTCCTGTTTATCTGCCTCAATTCTGTTTTTTATGCAAATGGCTGTTCCTTCTAGCGTAGTTGGTACCCGGATTCTGCGCTTCTTAATTGGGCATTCAAAATGGGCATGGAAGGCGTCTCCTCGCTTGCACATGCAATGTTGTCAGCACCTGGAAGCTGTGGTGATTATGTATGCTGTGCGTGGGTGATGCGTTCTCCAGTGCGCTGGCGCTGTCATCGTTAGGCTCCATTCACACATTAGCGGTTGCGCACAAACACGCTTAACATATAAAGTAATACATTCCAATGTATGCTGTTCACACTTGGTACGGAAACAAGCGTCGCGCAAAAAAGTCCAACCGCGATATTCTGGTCGGATATGTTAAAATTTACCTACCGCCCATATGTTAACATTTACTAGGAATTGATGGTGGAGTTATCAAAGCTCAAAGTAGAACTATGGCCTACCATAAAAAAAATACTTCTGAAGCACTTGAAGAGGAACTTCACCCTTATCTTTAAAATGACAACAAACGTACCTTTAGAAATGTTTAGTAATAACAATCTACAAACACTTACTTATAGATAATTGCCGGCTTTTTATTCTTTGCATACTTTATTTTTTTTTCCTCCCCAGTCTTCTCATGTTGGCCATCTTTACTAAGGGCAGATTAATCTATCTCCCTTTACTTCCTGGAACTCTGGCACATGTGACTGCACATGATCACTCCTCACAGCAACCACAGAGCCGGCTGCGTCATTCACACATAGCTGTTATTATTTGTTCGCCGTCATGGAGACATGTTCATTCATTATAACACTACTTGGGGAGAGGTGGTGAACCCTGACAGTGGATGCCAGCAAGACATAGCCTAGCGCAGGTCTGTGGACAGGCTGTAAAAGAAGATCAATGCCTACCTGTCTGTATCTGTGAAAAATAAGTCAAGGCAACTGGACTTGCTGTATTTTTCTTGAAGATGTTTCACTGGTCATCCGACCAGCTTTCTCAATTCAGAATGGAGAAATCTGGTCGGATGACCAGTGAAACGTCTTCAAGAAAAATACAGCAAGCCCAGTTGCCTTTGACTTATTTTTCACAGATATACCATGACCTGGATAAATGAGAACCTTCACAGACATACCTATTTGATGGGTGGTAAGTAAAAATTATTTTTGTTTAATATATTTTTATTGTTATTATTATTTCATGTCAACACAGTTATACCAATTTCATAAAACGCGTAAACATCTGTTTGTTATTTCATGACATAAATAAAACACATTCTAATTAACAAACGTCTAAAACATTACTTTCAATAGCGAACATTACCCTTC
>NW_017306538.1:771995-801751 GCF_000935625.1 Nanorana parkeri
TGGTAAGGTAAACCATTATTTTCTTTGAGAGATACCGGCACTGCTGCTATCTGACACTTCCAAAGGGTGTCAAATAGAATGCCACTGCAACGTGTTGTGGTTCCTTCCTCAGGCCAATGAGTCACTGCAGACTACAGCAATGATGTAGTGTCCAGTGGCAGAAACCATATTGCATGGGGGGAAGTTCTTATTGTTGGGACACTATCTGACAATCAATTTGCGGCCTATTTTTAAATTCTCATATTTCTGTAGTGTAGCCTTGCATAAGATAAAATACAACTATAGAATAAAAGTATCAATCTGATACTTGGATGTCATTGCCCACATGTCTGCCTTGAATTATTTCAAATATAGAACAAAAAGGGTGACACTGCTGATAGTACAGTCCAATATGGTATTGTGTTTATTTATTACAGGAATTTATATAGCACTGACAGTTTTACACAGTACTTTAGGTGAACATTCATATCAGTCCCTGCCCTCAAGAAGCCTACAATTTAAATTATAGTAAAAAATAAAAACCCCAGTGGTGATTAAATACCACCGAAATAAAGCTCTATCTGTCCCCAAAAAATGGTATAAAATTCATTTCAGTACAGCGCTGCATGACGGAATAAACGTCAGTCAAAGTACCGCAGCGCTGAATACTGAAAAATGGCCTGGCCAGGAAGGGGGTCTAAACACCTGGTCTTGAAGTGGTTAACATCCCTATCTCACATGCATACATATAGGGCCAATTTTAGACAGGAGCCAATTAACCTACCAGCATGTCTTTGGAGTGTGGGAGGAAACTGGAGTACCCAGAGGAAACTCATGCAAGCACAGGGAGAACATGAAAACTCCTTGCAGATAATGTCCTGAGCGAGAGTGGTAACTACGACGCCACTTTATTTACTGTATAAGGATCAATAAAATAAAATAGCCAATGCATTTCAGGGATTCACAATATCCCTCTTCATCAGAGCTTATGGGTTACTTTGGTAACTGAGTTCCTTTCGAATGTTTTGCACTCGCAGTTGAAGTGTATAATATATATATATATATATTTGTAATCAGCTTACCTGGATCTGGAAGCGCATGCCTGGCACGGACCTGCTGAAGACCGTAAGTGTTCTCTTCCTATGTACCGAAACAAAATAGACAAAATATGCAAAACATACAGACCTGAATTGTGCCATGGTCAAGGTTGACAGTACGCCAATAAGGAGGCATACCCTGAGTATGTGGTAAGAAACCGAGGGATTGGAAGGAGGGTCGCGCTTCCGGATTCCTTGCGTACCCGGAAGCCTGTGCGGGCGGCTTAAGAGGGCTGAGGAGGTGCAGACTCCTCCCACAAATACAGGCTAACAAGTTAGCCTTAAACATATATATACAACATTTCCATATGTGGTTCCACTTGAGACCTCCTATTCTGATTGGGGTCCCTTGTTTTGTGTGGTAGGAGCCCTCCAAGAACATTTGACACTTCAAAGAAGAGAATTGACAAATCTAGTGCTTCTCCCACTAATCTTTAGAATGATTTCAAAGCCGTATTGCTTATATTATTACTGCCAATGTATTTTGCCCTTGCCAAAGGGCACATCTCACTGACTACCTAAACAAGTCCAAAGTAAGAACCAGGATAATGTGTATGGACTTGCTTACAGCACATCTCTCTGCTACCAAACAAAGAAGTGTATAACAGGAAAGATGCAAAATGGACTGCAAAGCTAAAAACAAACGCAAATCAGCTTCCATTCTGCAGTCCCTTTCTAGCAGCTCAAGCCCTGCGAATCTTGTAAAGCAGTTGTACAGGATATATTCGAGTAAGATTATAAAATATAGCGTGATCCCGTAAGATTTGTGTAGTTGTATTGTCCCATTAGATTTGAATCCCAATTTGCAAGTTTATTTTTCCGGTATAGTGGAGGTGTGACATTAGCTATCGCCGTAGGCTAGACTCAACAAGATCGTTTTGGGGCAGATTTTGAAAATCTCCAGAGAAGAGGCTATTTAAAGAAAAACTGTGATTTGTTTTGTTCAGTCAGTGCCCAGGCTCTTTAACTCCTTTGGTACAAGAGCAGTTTTTTAGCACTGAATATAATTGCTAATGTTTCCATTCTGAAAGGTATACAGCTGATCAACAATTTAAATTAGAATTAAACTCCCCAACTGTTTTCAATAATGAATCCAGGTAATAGAAATATACATTGACCAGCAAAGTATTCCCTTACATTATTGCCCAAGCACTTACAGTGCTTAGCTGTATTGTGACCCCTGGGTTCAGCCTACTGAAGCACCAGAGACTATGAGTCAGAGGTCACCATGAACAATCCACAGTGCTGGCTGTGGGCACGAAAGGTCCAGAACAAGCCAGGGTTCAGAACAGGCTGCAGACATGGATAACCAGGAATATGCAAGAGGTCAAGGCAGGCAGCAGACAATGATAACTAGGAACTGGCCAGAGGTCAGGGCAGGCAGCAGACACTGATAACCTGTAACAAGACAGAAATAACATGGAATTAGTGAAAGATAATCAGAAACTAGATAAAAGTCAGTTCATAGGATTCAATGGAGGATCCAGGCTGGGTAACGGGGAGGCATACCAGTGGCTCAGCAGCTAGTTTGTATAAAAAAGTTGCTCGGGCAGCAAGCTGGGGAGCTGCTAGGAATTTAAATAGATTAAGCAAGTGAAGGATGCCACTCTAATAGGCTACCGCCTTACAGGGATAGGAGAGTACCACCATGACTGATTTGACTCGGCCACGATACTCTGGGTAAAACCCGGAGAAGCAGAGGTGGCACTGAATCAAAGTAAGTAGTACTGACATTAAAGGAGTTGTAAATTCCCAGCATATACTATCATGTTATAACATCAGCATTGTAATAGGAATACATATTATATTTGTCTTTGATAATGCAATCTAAGCTCACGTGAAAAAATCCCTTTTATGTAGTGAGTGATGCTTTCCGTCTGCCCATCACTTTCATCAACTTCCTGGACTCCCAGTGTGCTTTGCACCTCTTTCCCTGCTGCTTGATGCGCTACAATCTACATTTCTCAAGACTACATAGCCAATAATGCATTGCTCCCAGCGAGCAATGATAATGTTATATTTTTCAGACATTGACTTGTAGTTCAGAAGGCAGGCTCTGTGAGGGCTGAAATCGTGCCAATGCATCGAGGAAGTACATCCTATGGGCATCTTCAGTAAGTAAGTTTACAAACTTCTATATGGATATGGTTATTAGGAGTGATATAGAACCTATTGAAATTCAATATAGAAATACATATTTAGTTTACATTTTTGACCATAGATGCCCTTTAAGATTTTACTGACGCTGGGTGCCATTCAACACTGAAGACTGAGGACATCTTATGGCTGAAAAGGAGCACTGCAGGGAGCAGCTTCAGGTTAAAAGTTAGTATTGTAGCCAGTTTTTTATTGTTTTTAATTGGCTGGGGCACCAAATAGGAGAAAACAACCGTTACCTTCAAATCTGTGGCATTTGTTTTCCCAAACTAACACGTCCTCTAAATCAACCCTTCTATTAATGACAAAGCATGGTAGGTGTTTGCCTTGCAATTGTCTTGAATGAAAACGTGAGGCCCGTATAATTAAGACCTAATTTAACTAGAAACATGAAATCATTTGCAAACAACTAAAGATTAGCTTCACTCATTCAATTTTGTCATAACGAGGAAAGCGGCAGATAATATCACTACCCGACCATTCTCCTAAAGAGCTAAATATACATTTGTGAGCCTACTTTGGTTTTCAATTACTACGAGTAATAGGTTTCTGTGAACTGTGTTCTCTCTAATAAAAACTCATTTAGTTACCATTACAGGTTTCTTTATGGTTTTCATTACTTATAACACTACCACAGTTATAGTGACAAAATGATAGTTGTGTATTAGGGTCAAGTGCTTGTGTCAAATGAAACCAATGCTGAGGCCAATTACGTGATAGAGTAGATTGTTTCCCACAACTAACAACTCTAATAACCATTCAGCATCTACTTTGATATCTGCTCTGATGGAGACAACTAGCCAGGTGATTATCATGCTTGCCAACTTTTCATATATGATTAGTACACTGCTATTTTCATTATCCTTTGCACAATCCAGAGGTTTGACAGGGAAACGGTTTGCCCAGATTATACAGATGTGGAAACTGTGAGGGTTTAGTGTCAAACTGTCACAGATGGAGCGAAACAGAGTGGACCGAAGCCTACCCTATGACTGGGTTTGCCAGAGAGCAGAGTATAGGGGACGGGCAGTATTTACCAGGGGCCCCCGTCATGGGGGTTTGGGCACACCTGGCCCTGCCCCCAAGTGACTCCTCCAGATACTGGCAGATGTAGCAGGGTGATGTGATAGAACCACCTACAGAAACAGCAAGGCCAATAATGAGGAAGAAGAGCAACTGGTAGGAGAACAGCAGGAGGAGGATCAGATGTATCTAGCTGCAATGGCTGTAAAAGAGTTGGGAAAACGGAGCATTCCAGGACATTTTGTATGAGTAAAAGTTTGAAAACTGGCTACAGGAACGTATACAAAGAGTATTGATTAATGGCACCTTTTCAAACTTGGCTGAGGTCATGAGTGGCGTGCCCCAGGGTTCTGTGCTGGGCACCATGCTTTTCAACCTGTTTATTAATGATATCGGAGAGGGAGTAAATAGCCATGTTTCAGTGTTTGCTGACGATAGGAAAATAGGGAGGGTAATAGAAACGGATTTAGACATTGTAACATTACAGGAGGACCTGAATAAAATAGGGGAGTGGGCAACTGTATGGCAGATGAAGTTCAATGTTGATAAATGCAAAGTAATGCACTTTGGAGCTAAAAATAGGCAAATGGGCTATACACTTATGGGTGTGCCGCTAGGGAAGTCAGAAATGGAGAAAGATTTGGCGGTCATTGTAGACCACAGATTAAAGAATAGCTCGCAGTGCCAGGCTGCTGTAAACAAAGCAAGTAGAGTCCTGTCTTGTATTAAGAATGGAATGTATTGCAGGGACAAGTCTATAATTTTGCCACTTTACAGATCACTGGTTCGGCCTCATCTGGAGTACGCGGTCCAGTTTTGGTCACCAGCACTCAGAAAAGATGTCCTTGAGCTGGAAAAAGTCCAGCAGAGGGCAACCAAACTCATTAAGGGGTTGGAGGACCAGAACTATGAAACAAAGCTGTTAAAATTAAATATGTTCTCTTTGGAAGTAAGGAGATTAAGGGGGGACATGATTTTCTTGTATAAACTGCTCAATGGTGACAGCAACATTATTAACAAACTCTTTACGGTTAACTCCATAACAAAGACTAGAGGACAACTCCAAAAATAGGTGGGAAAAAAATTTCAGCACACGGGGCGCAAGGGGTTCTTCTCAGTTAGAGCGGTTAAGGTCTGGAACTCACTGCCGCAGGCAGTGATTTCAGCTAAGAGTGTGGAATCATTCAAGAAACTCTTGGATGATTTCCTTGGAGACCATAACATACAGGGGTGCAGGTATTCCTAAGAGCAAAATCACACATGGACTCATACACACGCATACACCAGCTCAACCATGAATGCATACATGCAATAGGTTGGACTTAATGGACTTAAGTCTTTATTCAACCTCAAATACTATGTAACTATGTATGTAACTATGTAAATAGACACACATTACTGGCTAATTAGGTTAATAATAAAATAGGTTAATAATAGGTTTAATCTCCAATAACTTAAGTTGGCTAATAAAGGGTATCACTTAAACTCTGATCTTTCTGAATGTTTTTACCTTTTATTGTATCCTAGTGCTGCTGATTTCCTGTAGCCTCTTTCTATCTAACGGCTTGTTCACACCTAATCCAGTGTGTTCCAGCACGGTTAGTGGCTGGAACACACTGGATCGCATAGAACAAGCCTGTTTTTTGCATGCACTATTTTTTGCGATTGCACCAGACGGGCATTGCTGTACCACACATTCTGGTGTGGGCGGGAGGTGCCATTGACTTGAATGGCACCACCACACCCCCTCTCACCCCAGAACGCAGGAAGACCTAATTATGCGATTCAGTGTATCCAGCCGCTAAACGTGTTGGAAAGCACTGGATTAGGTGTGAACAAGCCCTTAATGCATACACTCCAATGAGGTGAAAACAGTGGACCATGTTTACATAATGTGTGTTGAAACAGCCACTTGCAGTCTCCATTGGGAGCCCATTTGTCTTTCAGAGACCAACTGAAAGACAGGACCAAAGCTACAGATTTTAAAAAAATATTAAAATTGAATTTTGAAATGGCATTTACATGCTTAAACTTGTAAGATATTTTAGTGATTGGGGTTATATACACATTAGCCTGGAATGAACAGGGTATTTTATTTCCAAACAATGAAACTGTCATTAGATTGATGGTCATTCACCTTCTATCTGTATGTGACAAAGGAGCAGAGCTTACAGTCTAAAGTAATAAATCATGACATAGCCAACAATGAACGTGAAAGTTCCAATTGTCCAGTCCTCTATCATTTCATCTATTGTGTCAGCAGCACATAGCCAGTAATGTGTTTTCCATTAGCGAAGTAATGGTCCAGGAGTGACTAGAACTCTCTTCCATACAAACTGGCATAATTACTTGTGAAAGAGTAATATCTCCAATGAAGTATGTATTTCTCACTTCTTTCACGGTATAATCCTTTCCACTAATATCACTCCTGCCTTTTGGCAAAACCTATTAGACTTCTCCTTTTAACCCCCGATTCAGATAAATATATTTTCTGCTGCACGTACAAAAATGGCTTTGAACTCATTTCTTAAAATGAAACCAGGAACACACGGCAGATTAATTGTATCACCACAAACATAAATTCGTTTTTGCCATGCGCGCGGTGAATAATTTTCCTACAGAGCCATTTTAAAACAAATTACGCACTGCAGTGAAATAAAAGGAAATATTGATTTTCTGTGAGGATTTAGAAGGTCTGTAAGATGTGCTATTAGGAACATGTCTTTCATTCATTACCCATGAGGAAAGGCCACCGACTCCTTCCTCTGGAACCTGCTGCTAATATGACTTTGTCACCTCCTTACTGGGAAGTTCGATGCTCTACTGATACATTAAATCCTCTGAGAATTAGTTCTCAGCATGGGAAGAGTTTATATATTCCTAAGCAGAGTCTTCTATTCATTCCTATACTTTATAAACATTTATACAAATGCTCAGTTTTTCCAATAACAGTGCTGACAAGCCACATGTGCCTAATTTAGAGATATGCTGCCTATTGCATTATAATACAAGTTAATTAATCTATTTATACAGCAAGCTTTTGTCGTTGGGGACACTCCTTAAGAGGCTCTGTCACTTTGCCTGTTTAGGGTAAAGCTATAGCATTGCTTGTCAGCCCAACCCACTTGAAGTCATATTCACTAAGCTCCCCTACTGCTCCGTTGGCCTGTTGGAGGCGTTGAAAATACATGCTTATGGTATGGGCGGCATGCAACCTCTTCCCAGGATACAGTGCTTGTGCCTAGGGCCAATTGCCAGGCCCAAAAACCCTGCCATCAACCCTGTAAGGTCTTTCAACATCTGATGCAGAGCTTGCAAAGGGATTGACTCCCAGAGGAAAAGAGTGGTGAGGAGCACTGGAAAGGTCAGTATAGGTGGATCACAGCATGGACTTGTAGAAGACTGCCACTTTGCCCACTATTTTTTATTTTAAAACTATTTTTCATTTTACCAAACAATGGATTGAAAATATAGCTATATTTTTGGTTCACTTCACCTATATTTGCATATGGTACAACTTTGAAGGGTCCAGCCGTGCTGATCTCTCTATATACCTAAAGCAGCCTGCCAAATATTTCCCTACTTGACTACAAGTTCCGTGCTTCAGACCAACCTGGAAAGCATCCCTTTCTCTACATCCCGCACCACCATTCACACCTACGATTAGTAGATAGCTAGCGCTTTCAGAAAGAAAGGTCAGCAATAGGACCCTACATACTACTCTCATGACAGATTTTCTTGTAGTGCGAAAAACAACAGATACAGCTCTCTCTCAAAATGCCGAATGTACAATTTGTCAGCTGAACTTGCGGTGCATACATAGTTTCTCTCCTCCCCGCTCGGCGCTGCTCTGTGTCCCCTCTGACACAGAGCAGTGTCCAGCAGGGAGGAGAGAAACCTTCAGAAGGTCGAGCAGGGCAAGGAGGATAGTGCTGTCAGCGGTCTGTGTCACGCTCGTTGAGTGTTTGTACATAATTGAGGACATAGTATGTTTACTGTGTCCCCAATTATGAATGAACAGGAAGTGCTCTACATCACTTCCAGTTCATTCATGATTGTGGACATAATAAATCATACTATATCCACAGTTTATGAATAGACAGGAGCACGCAGTATAGTGGCTTCCTGTTCATTCATAACAGGGGCTGCAGAAAAAGAGATTTAGGACTCTGTGCCCTCAATCTCTTTTTTTTTTTTTTTAAAGGGAAATATCAAGGGTGTGTTTAGACCCCTAATATTTCCCCAGAGCCCTTAACAGTAAAGTAAAATAAATAAAAATAAAATATTAAATTTTTTTTTAAAAAGGTCAGTAAAAAATAATAATTTTTGATTTCGGCCTGACATATATATATAGATATATATATATAGCGTGGCAAAATTTGTGCAGTGATTTATGTATAGTAATGTACATGTTCAAAGCCAACATGTGAAGGGTGTGAAGAATTGTAAGAATAAAGGTATATTCTATAGCAGGGGTCAAAATCTAAAGTCCTGAGCTACTAGCCAGGCCTTAGGAGTTACTCGCCACCAGTTGCCCACCTAACCCCTACCCTGCCCCGGCCTTAACTCCGCCCCTAAACACACCCTCCTAAATAATCTTATAAATTACACTGTTAGATGTTTTACGGAAAATAAAGCTACAAAAATAAATATTAACAACTGTAACAATATTACCATAAAGCTCCCTGCCCCCACATATAAAATTATTAGGGCTGCTCAAATTAACGATTAATTCCTCGATCGTTAATTTTTTTGATCGATTTAAAATTCTTTTTATAGGTACTCACCTCTCCGCCGGCTTCCGGGAGTTCCGTCCGAGATCCGGTGACGTCACGGACATCGACGTCACCGGACTCCTCCCCCCTTCCCCAAGTGGCTCACTCGGCTAATGAAGGGAAGGGGTCCGGTGACGTCGTTGTCCGAGACGTCAATGTCCGAGACGTCACCGGAATCCTCCCCCCTTTGCTGCGTTAGCCGACGGAGCTATTGATTTCTTGCAATATCAATTTTATTGGTCACAGTAAGGTCCTGGTGCGTGCGCGCACACACACACACACCCCTACCTGTCCCTTCAATAGACCTGACTACGTTATTGCAAACTATTATTTAAAAGCAATAAGGTTAGCAATACTTATTGTGAGATCTCATCCAATCATGGGGGGGATCAGTGAATGCAAGAGATGAGAGACAAACATCATATGCCTGATCTCACACATGCACCAAACAACATTAAAGTCATCTTTGTTTTCCCCATAATCTCACAGGTTCTAGACTAGTTTAGAAACTAGATCTCCCTGGAAGGCATGGTGATGTAGCTTTCCCAGCGGGAACCGGTAAAACCCTGGCTACATCACCAATGCCTCACTAGACCAGGAGGGGAAATCCTGGTTCAGCATTGGCCTATACACATACAGCACAGCAATGAAGTAATAAAATGAACTAGGCTCACACTAATGTAAAGTAAAACAATGAAGCCCCCTCACCTGCTTGTCTTTCTGCAGGGAGGAGACGGGCAGGCAGTTCCCTGGTGATCTGGTGTGATTAGTAGGGTCTGCAGACATTACTAATCACTCAGTTTTCGGCCCGGAGCTCAGTGAAGAGCTGCGGCTGACAGAACAGAGAGCCCAGCAGGAGCAGCTGCTCCCACTAGTCAGGTACTGACTCAAGCCTGACTGAATTTCCACTCGCCTGCACTGCATTTCCACTCGCCAAATGCGAGCAGGCAAGTGAAAATGTTGAGCCCTGTTCTTTAGGAAGACATAACGTGACACTGTCATTAGGGAAATATGGGCGCTGCCACTGTGGACCTTTGAAGAATATCCTAATTGCCTGGCAGTGACTGACTTAGGTACTTTTGAGCCGCAGACCCAGAACAAGTATGCTGTAAACAAGTGTCAGAATTCCTTATCTCTATACTCTGTGGCAGTAATTTAGAAAGCAATAAAGCCAAAGCTTTGACAGTCAGGGAACTAGCATTATCAAGAGGAGAGCTCAGTAATGGCAGCCTCCAAGATTCTCAAATGACAGAGTCCCTTTAACTGTGGGAACATCCCATACACCCCTTTTGGTTTGAATTTCTGAATCTGGCAGGACTTCAGAGTAAAAGCCAGGCATTCAGTACTATAAATCCACTTAATTTTAGTGTTGATTTTTACTAGACAAAGTCCATATTTTATTTTGGCAAAGCTTAGGATTTTGGAGAAAAAAGTTTAAGAATTACTTATTTATCTTCCTCTCTTCTGAACCGTAATCATTGTTATTCAGTGCAAGTTTGAGGCTGACTGAAGTCAATGAAATACATATATACTGACCAATGCGTTAAAAGGTCAATTTTCAGACTTTTTCCTAAATGCCCATGAAAAGGCCTACAGTTGGTTTCAGTGTGGCTGTCATTTAAAAACTGATTCTACAAGAAAAAGAAGTAAACTCATTTAGAAACAATCACAGCAACACAAAAAGACGTTAAGCTCTTGTGCCGAGCAATCTTTTTACAGTTTCTGCTTCGCAACAAACTTGACAAGTGGAGTCAGAGGTGGCCGGCTGACTCCAAATTACATGTATTACCTGAAATTTTAGCTACATTGATTCTGTTCTTTCCATGTTACTGAGAGTAAATTGATAGACATTTCTGCTATACGCGTTGCCTCGTTCCTTTATGGTTTGTCAACCTTTTGACAAGGTGGAATAGGTGGCAGAAAATGAAGGTACTTACCAAGATACAAATACTGACAGAATGATTTCTGTTATCGTAATTGTCACTTTTAATGAATTGCATACACACATCTGCTGATCAGTATAGATGTAGAGGTGGAAGCAGAGGGGCCAAGAAGAATTATGGCCACCACATTAATGGCAGCTGGTCTATAATGGTCTCTCTCTGTAGACCCCCTTTACTTTTGAGATGAACATCCTATAATGCACACCAATAAGGCTTGTATCTGGTGGCTGCTGTTATTGAACACTTACAAGTTGTAGCTAGGGTCTGAATGGGTTCATACAAGTTGTAGCTAGGGTCTGAATGCGTCCATACAAGTTGTAGCTAGGGTCTGAATGAGTCCATACAAGTTGTAGCTAGGATATGAATGGGTCCATACAAGTTGTAGCTAGAGTCTGAATGAGTCCATACTAGTTCTAGCTAGGGTCTGAATAAGTCCATACAAGTTGTAGCTTGTGTCCTAATGAGTCCATACAAGTTGTAGCTAGGGTATAAATGGGTCAATAAAAGTTGTAGCTAGGGTCTGAATTGGTCCATACAAATTGTAGCTAGGGTATGAATGGGTCACTCCACTACTTATAGGCAGATCCCTTCTCAAAGCTTTTGCAGTATTGAACCTGTGCTGTGTTCAAAAGAGAGGATTTACTTTTTTTTTTGCGGTCAACCACACCTAAACATGCTCAGAAGGTGGGATCAATGTGTGATCAATGCATAGAAAATTCAGAAAAGAAATGATAATTGGGCAGCAAGCATGAGAAATACACATAGAAAGTTGCATCTTTATTGACCCATCACATTAAAATCATATTAAAACACGTTGCACTATTACCCTACAGGATGTCATCCTCATCTACTGTATATACAATGAAAGTAGTTTTGGTAGACAAAGAACACAGTATGGAGCTAATATACCATCTTTTTTGTGTATGTAAAAGAAAAGTCTTTTTTATAATACAGTATACTGTATATAGTCATAAATGTTCTCAATAATGGCAGGGTAGTCATCTCAAAATAGGATCTGCAAGATGTGCTCATCAGTATAATATTGATGAATTAATATTACAAAGAGAATTATGTATATATGTTTTTACTATACTTACGAATGCTGAACGTTTTTGACTCTTTTGAGCTCAGAAGTCATTTGAGCAACGATTCCCAAGCTGCATTAGCAGTGGCAGCACGCGTTCGTTATCTTACAGTAAATCTAAAGCCGATTTTTTTTTAATATGTTGGATAGAGTAGGGTAGGGTTAAAACCACTGTCAGAGGGTGGTGGAACAGTGGTTGCCCAGTGTTCAGGAGGTCATAATGTTATGTTTTTTTTTTTTAGTCCAATGGGTTGTGGCTTAGTCCCATTGATTTCAATTGTCGCGTTTGACAAGCGGCATTGCTGTCAAACGTGACATGCTGTAGATTTTTTTTTATGCAGCTGCAGTGCTCACCACCTGTGTGAACGAGACCTCAGTTTCCCTTTTGCCATCTGTCTCTCAGGGAGATTTTCCTTGCCTCCTGTCCTGTAGACTGGGGTACTAATCCCTCACCACTTTATCCAAATCTAAAAAAAGTTTTGCCTTTATACTTTAACTTTAACTCTATGACTAATTTACCTACCTAAAGTAGTAATTCAGTTTTTGAGGGACATGTGGGGATTTTATCTTGTAGGCTATATTTGTACACTGCAATGTTGCTGTTTTTTTGTTTGTTTTTTGATGCTGCCAATTGGAAACAATTTAAAAAGATATATAATCCAAGAGATGGGACACATCACAGTTCTTTAAATGAAAGTAAAATATTTTAAGTCCATGGCGTAACGGACAAGAACATGCACACATCTCTGTGACAACAGTTTCTGTGCCCTCATGTGAGGTGTTCTCATTCAACACCGGTAGGGCCACCCATCCAACGGCTAGCCTATCATGCCATGTAGGCTAGATGGAGAGCGTTGCCCAGTCTAGAATTTTTACAGACAGGCTGGGGAGAGTCTGTGCATGGCCTACAGGTATACCCTGGCAAATAAGAATCTTTTATAAAGCCTGAGAACTGCTTTTCAATATACTACAAAAGCTGGAATGCATTTTCTTTTTGAAAAGGTGATGTAAAGGTAAATGAACCCTTTGAATTAATTAACTGCTATAAAGAATTTTCATTTCTTGCTGGGCTGTGTCTGGTCAGAAGGGAAAGGAGAGGGATACCAAGGAGGAATTCTTATAGGTGAGTGATCTCAGCCATAGCATAAAACTAGCAGCACGACATGTCTGTGTAGAGCAGGGGTAGCCAAACTCCAGTCCTCCAGCTGTGGTAAACTACAAATCCCATGATGCATCTCTCTCCGGGAGTCATGTATGTTGCTGTGAGAATCATCACATGGCTGCACAATGTTTTTGGAGAGAGTAGAGCTGTAGGCTCTAAGCAGGGCCGCCGTCAGGGGAGTACGGCCTATACTAATGTCAGGGGCCCGCCCGGGACCCTTACATGAGTATCGGCCGACGGTGAAGGCTCTTACAGGGCCCGCCGCGGCATACAGCAAACTTGGTCCGGTTTTTGGGGGGCGGAGCTTGGGGAATGAGCAGTGCACAGAGCAAGGCGGGAGAGGAGCTGAGCTGCTGGTCCTGGACTGCACTGGAGTGGAAAGGTAAGGAGACATCTGGGGGAACAGCAGCAGCGTGGTGTCAGACTCTGGGGTGGCTGATGCTGGGGTGGGGGGCCCACTGGGGAGATGGGCATTGGCAGAGGAAAGCAGCAAGCAACTGGTGCCCAAGGCTCATAGGGGCCCAACGCATTCCAGCATTGGTCCCCTATTCAGCCATGGGCACCAACTGCTTGGTGGGGGTTCACTGGGGGAGTGTTTGGAGAGGGCAGCAGCCAGTAGCAGCAAGCAGCTGGTTCCCAAGGCTGATAGGGGCTCAGCATCGGGCCCCTATTCAGCCTTGGGCACCAGCTGCTTGGTGGGGGCCCACTGGGGGGAGTGTTTGCAGAGGACAGTAGCATCAAGCAGCTGGTGCCCAGGGCTGATAGGGGCCCGCAGCATTGGGCCGCTATTTAGGCCCCGTTCACACTGAAAGCATGTGCGTTCCACAGCAGTAGCTGCTGGTACGCACCGCAATCGCTAAGAAACTTCTACCTGCGTTTTGGGGCAGGAGGGGGCGTGCCAGTGCATTGAATTCAATGGCACCGCTTCCACACACCCCCGCCAGCAGTGCGATCGAACGCACTAAAGCTGTGCAAGGGGCCCCGAAATTTCTGAAGGCTGCCCTGGCTCTAAGAAGATGGAAGCACTATCTGCTGGCTCTAATGGGGATACAAAATATGAATATTTTCATATTTTCAATATGTTCTCACAAACAAAAGTAAAAGCATTTTCTCTTGCATAGACACAATCAACATTCCTAGATACTACATATAACATAGCAAATCTTCATATTTTTCAGTTCAGGTCAACATTAAGAGCCCAATAGCAGAATTAAACTTCACCGCTGGTGCTCAGGGATTTTGCTATAATGTGCAAATGTATATAGTATATTTGAACATTATGGGAGACTTACATGCAAAACGAGAGACAGCATATGTCAATAATTGACTATTTGTTTGCTGTAAAAGAAATCGGTGTGCTGGTGACATTCATAAAATATCTATACGTTGGCGGCGCCATCCGCAGTCACTTCGAGCACCCATTGCATACCTGCATGGAAATCCCGGTAAGAAGTGCAGCAAGAAACTTAATTCCTTACCTGCCAAAGGGACCCCTCCAGAGGACTTTTTAAAATAGGACTTTAGTTCCATTTAGTTTCCATTTAGTTTCTTAGGGCACATTTACTGTAGAGAGCTCAAGAACACATTACAACATGGCAAATCAGATATCATCTTCTTTCTCACATCATTTACATGAACTTTTCATCTGTGCTGAAAGAAGCCCAGTGTTTACAGAACTCCAATGGGTGATCACAGCAGTGACACCTCCCTTATCATACTCCTTAGCACCAGGTACTTCGTGTATGTGACACCCAGAGAGGACCATTTTAACAGTCTGCTACTGTATATAACACTATTATTTTAGTCATGAAATGAAAAAATTATAATAACGGCCAAAAAAAGAAACAACAACAGTGGAAACTGTTTTTGCATTGGTGGTCAATGGGGAACTTCCCCTTCACATTGGTGCTCAGTGGAGAAGTTCCCTCTTACTTTGGTTGCCAGTGGAAGAATGCCCCCTCAAAAGGTAAACTAGGAAGGGATGGATGTATAGCAATGCATCACCAGGGATTTTAGTGATCTCACCTGGTGGTGTGGGAAAGATAATGGTGAATGGTAGCTGGACCCTAGGCTGCCTACTCTTCCCGAACCAAAGGGTTTGAGACTCTTCAGCCTTTGACAAGATAAAGAGGACAAGATAAAGATTGGAGTGCCACACTGCAATGTTTGTATGTAAAACAACATTTGTATAAAGACAGTGATAAAATACAGTGCCTGGCCAAAAAAAAGTCCACACGCTCTAATATTTTGTTGGACCACCTTTAGCTTTGATTACGGCTCGTATTCACTGTGTTGCATAATTTCGAAAAGCTTATGCAATGTCACAATATTTATTTCCGTACAGAGTTGCATTAATTTTTTACCAAGATCTTGTAGTGATGATGGGAGAGTCGGACCACTGTGTAAAGTCTTCTCAAGCACATCCCAAAGATTCTCAATGGGGTTAAGGTTTGGACTCTCTGGTAGCCAGTCTGTATGTGAAAATGATGTCTCATGCTCCCTGAACCACTCGTTCAGAATTTGAGCCCAATGAATCCTGTCATTGTCATCTTGGAATATGCCCGTGCCATCAGAGAAGAGAAAATCCATTGATGGAAAAACCTGGTCACTCAGTATACTCAGGTCGGCACTGGTATCTGAAAAGTATCGGTACATCCCTACTTTGAAAGGGTGCTTCAAATGAAACCATGCAATAGAGAACTAGGCTTCATGCCTTGTCCATGTATTTGAAACTTGCTGACCAACACAGGTCAACCCAAGTAGTGTGAATGAACCCTTATGTGATACAAAGGCAGAAAGCTGATTAACACTCTAACATAGCCTAGAGCTTGTTTCCATACTGCTGGCCGCTATAGTTAGCCCACATGGACTCCAAACCTCATCCAAAATCTTTATATATGGCTTTTATATATAAACAAGGAGATAGGAGCTCTGTCACTGACTGATTTCTAATGTATTTATGTATTAGAGAGATAGCTATTTAGATTTATATAGATAGTAATTATAGTTTTTTATTCAGTTATTATAGGCTGTCGCATTACTGGTAGATATTTGTAGTCGATAGGTAGCTCCACTCAAGAAAATGTTGGTCAGTGAAAAAAAATATTTTCACATGTCTTCTATTTAAGTTTGTGTTGGGAGGCATTTATCTTAGCAGAAGAAAATTATTATAGTAAACCAAAGTCTATAATCACCTCTGAATGGTTTATGTTTTTTCTAAATGTGTAAACTTCAGACAAATATGTAGAACAACAAATATGCCATCACTTGTACCACTGACTTGGTATTTGTATGACTTTGTCCAAAAGGTCTCCACATTGTGTGTTTATTTATTTAATTTGCTATAAAAGAGGCACATTAAACCTGTGCGTTGACAGCAGGAGCTGCCTGAGACGGAAAGGCTTTCTACTCATATAATTGATTTGGCCTTTTGCAGACACAACAGGAGACAGCAAAATCTTTCCAGCGTATGCAAAAAAGCATCACAAAATGCGACACTAATGAAATGCACAAGGTTTATAAATTGTTTTCTGAACCTTGAAGAATAAGAACATTTCTGTTTATAAAAGTATACAGAACCCATCAGACAAATCAAAGCCATGAGTGCCGAATGTATTTAAAGCAAAGCATTTAAGAATTCCATTCAGAGGCTTTAGTGGAAGAAGGTAAGGTGAGTTTTATGGACTACCACTCATAAAAGTCTATGTAAATCTCTGACATAAATGCCCAACTAAACTTTCAATTTAAATCAGCTAAATACAAATAGAAAACAGTTACATCCTGAGTAGCAAAGCCTGTCCCCTGCCAGCATGCTAAAGAGAAGGATACTTGCTCTCTGTTTGGAAACAGCAGTATCTCTGCAGATGTCCAACATGCTCATGCTGAGTCAGACCTATAGGTTTGTAATCAGCTAAGCTCATGCTTCCTGATCATTGGGGAGCACTAGCTTTGGCTCAGCAGGGTGCATTGCACCTCTGCAGATAGACAACTGCTTTAACCTAGAGAGCAAGGGTCCTTCTCCTTAACATGATGGGAGGGCACAACTAGCTCATAGTAGACATGTGCACAGCATAAAAATTAGTTTCGGAGGAAACAAATGAAAAATAACAACATTTTCATTTGTTTGCTTGACAAAAAAGAATGACTATGCTGTTTTGGATTAGGACCTCTGAAACTGCACATTTAAACAACAGAACACGAGTCCACTTTCAGCTCTAGCACTCCTTATCCCAGACTTCCCGCATGAACGGTGGTCCACCAAGGGCATCAGCTGGGTTCAGGACTTGCTACAAGACCTGTGTATGAAACCCTTCCCGCACCTCTGCTCACAGTATGAGCTAACGGGGCAAGATTACTATGGGTACCTGCAAATTTTGCACGCTCTGCCCTCCCTTCTGAAAGCATGGCCTGGGGTGCTGGAACAGATATGGAAATATCTTTCCTCCGTGCCCGCCCGTAAAGGGGGCATTTCGCTATTTTATAATCTTCTCCAACATAAGAGGTCCTTTGCTAAACTAACAGCCTTTTTAGCTTGGGAGAAGGAAATTGGTAAACAGCAGAACGCACACCGGCCATATCAGCCACCAGTGCGTTCTGCGCATGACGTCATCTGCATTTATGGGCGCCACCATCTTGGCGTATACACCAAGCCGATAACCAATATGAAAACCAACACAGGTATCTGTGTTTGCAACTGAGCACTGTTGCTATTGTAGGCACTTTTTAGTCCAGGTCAGGTTCACTTCAGAGGAGCATCAGCAGTTTTTAGCTCTAATGTTTTGGTTATAAAGTATATTTGTGCGGAACCGGCAGATTGGGCCACAAACGTTTCATATGCCAATTAGGAAAAACATGCTGCTGATTAGTTTAAGGCAGAGGTTATGGTGAATATCAAGGTTATGGTTCAGTTTAGGGTGCCATTTTAAAATGAAACTCCAGTTTTGTTAATAAAAACGTCCCAGAAATATATTGCAAGGGTTGAAGGGAATTGCATTGTAGATTCTTTTCTGCTTCCACCCTGCAGCTAATTGCTGAATTATACAAAATGATTGACAATGGAGAGTCTGACTTTTCTATAATCACGTGGCCAGTCCCAGGCTTGATAAAAGCACTGCACCCTTGGTATTTCTTTAGAGCAATTATAGGTTCCCCTAAAATTCGACTTTTAGCTCTGTGCACACTGGAGCCAGCTTATGGAGTCGGGAAGGGTTGGTAGTAAGTATTCTGGAAAATCTTGTCTGCGAGTGACCATTAGCCTAAAAAGTGCTAAATGGGTACTTTTTGAAGTGGCAGACATGGCTAAAATGTAAGACTGGCACATATTAAAGGACAACATTGGGTAAAAATGTTCTTAACTCTTTCAGTGGGGCTACCTCCACACTGTAATGGTTAAGTGCTTGTTTTTGACTATGTTACCCGATCCTGCAACCAGCCAGCTGGGACAGCGCACCCTACTGCGTGTTTTCTCCTCTGCTGCAGCGATCGTATGTCCCTTGGTGTCCTTATGTCCTACTCACTGTGGGATTGGTGAATTATTTAACTTTGCAAAGAATACCCAATCACAAGCAAGGAAAATAAAAAAAAAAACAGTATTATTGCTTGTACATGATTGGATGATGGAAGTCAGCAGAGAATCACCTCATTCACTAAGGGGAAACTTCCCTTGCAGAGTGCAAATTCCCTTGCAAAGTGAACATCCTTTTTGTCTTTAGTAAATCAACTCCTGTCTATAGAACATGATGACTCAGGGACCTAAGACTGCTTCGGCAAAGGGGGAGAGAAGCTGGAAGGACCGATCTATGAGCAAGCCGGCTCTGAGGTTCAGGTGAGTATAACTTTTTTATTTTTCTCCCCAGACCAAAACAAGAACATTTCTACCTGGAGTTCTGTATTAAAGGCAGCAGGCTGTTTCTTGTATCTTTATTTTTTATTTTCCCCTCTTCTGTAATTATCTAGAGATAATTATCAGAATCTCAAACTTTTATGACATATAGAACACACATATTTAAATGTAATGAAATATACAGGATGTGTGTATGGAACACTGGGGCACTGAAACATCTGTCACACTGTTGTCACAAATCTGCAGTAAAACAACCGTATAAAAGATTTAGGTCACAATTTCATTGCAGTGTGTGTATGGCACTGCATCAAACTCAGCATACAAGTCTTTAGCTAATAAAAGAGGACTACAGGGAATCATAATTTAATTGTGACCCTGATTAGAAATGCATAACAATGTATAATGTGCTGCCTGGTAGGATAAAAGTAGCACATAAAATAAAAATATATTGCTATTTAATGTGATCAGCAACTCGCTTGTGAATTCAGATGCCGTCAGAATGATCCCATTTACCAGTATATATAAGAACTCAAAACAATACAAGAGCTACAGTACCACGTGAAGATTATTTAAAGCTATATATAAAAGACACAAACTAATGCAGCTTTGTAATCATTGATACAATTCTAAGGCTAGGTTCACACCAGATGCAGTGCGTTCTGTTCAGAACGCACTGCATTGCGGCCTGCTCACTTTTTTGTGGAGCAGGAGGAGGCGTGACGGGCCATTGAAGTGAATGGCACCGTAGCCACGCCCTCCGACCGTAATGCGATTGGCCTCACGGGATCGCAAGGCACATTGTGCCTGCGGTCCGGTCTGGTGCAATCAAAATAGCAGCATTTTGATCGCACCGGACCGCAGGCACAATGTGCCTTGTGATCCTCTGCAGGACAATCGCATTGTGGCCGGAGGGCGTGGCTACGGTGCCATTCACTTCAAAGGTCCACCACGCCTCCTCCTGCCCCACAAAAAAGTGAGCTGGCTGCAATGCGATGCAGTGCGTTCTGGCCAGAATTGGACCGGAACGCACTGCACCTGGCCTAAGGCCTTTCACATGGATGCAGAGCTGTAGCTAGCTCCTTTTGCACCGAGGCAAGAATAAGAAATTGTGCCACCTAACAGACGTGTGATGCAATGCACGCACGTGCGGCATTATATTATGCACCCCGCCTTCAGGATGGCAGCACGCATGAGCAGAATGCGCTGGTGGCCAAATCCAAAATAGCATAAAATGTTTCCGTTTGATTAAACAAATTAAAACATTTTTCGTTTCCGTTCATTTCGTCCTAAACAAATTTTGAGTCTTTGCACATGTCTAATAAATAATATGTGTGCATGAGTGTGTGGCCCTGACTGCACCTGAGGCGAGTGCCTCACTTGCCCCATGGTAGCTACAGCCCTGCATGTAAATGGACGTGTGTCTGATTACTCCTGACTCTGTCCAAGTATAGAATAAAAAATGAAACGGAGTTCCGTATAGGCGGACCTGATTATGACAGATTGGAGGTAATTGGACTTAATGGGGAGTGTCCTTACATTCGACTCCCCATAGAGCTAACATGTGCAGCTCAGTATTCTCCTCCTTAGCAAGATTGGGAACAAAAAATGAATGGACACGGATGTCATAGCAGTGATATTTGTTTCTTTCTGCTCCAATCAGCAGGGCACCCATGTACAGATCCCTGCTAACTGGAACACGCTGCACTGTGTGAAAGGGGGCTACATTTTTTTATTTAATGAAGCAGTGCAAGCACCTGCATCTGCCCTAGTATCAGCCTCTTGCAGTCCCTGTACAGCAAAGCTTAGAAAGGGAGCAGAAGAAGCAGCACAAGGTGCCAATGCTCCAGTGCAAGAAGCATGTTGATAGGAGAAAGACAGATGTGGCCACAGTCTTTTGCACCTCCTTTCACTATCCAGTCACAGGGTGGAGTGGGGAGAAGACTTGTAAGTGTTACTGAACTGCACCAGAGAAAGACCATGTCTCCTACCCTGACAGACAGGGCTATGTAATGTGGCAGACCAGTGTAAATCTCAGAACTAAAAGAGCTCCCTTGTAAGTAGTTCTTATGTGGATTTAACTGTTTACCTGGAGTTCAGCTTTAAAGAAGAAGTATTGGGATAGTAAAATATACTCTTCCTAATAGTTTGAGCCAGAGTGTAACACTGCAGCTGTCACATTTCGGCGTGCAGATCTCACCAGGGCTGCGTTTTGTCTCACCAGTGCTGCTTGCAGATCTCACCAGCCCTGCATTTGGGTCTCACCAGGGCTGTATGCAGATATAACCAGGGCTGCATGTGGGTCCCAGGCGAGTGCCGTGCTCTGCGGGCGGGTGCTGGGCTCTCCAGGGCTGAACGGGTGGGGGGCCGGGCTTGTGACGGGATTCACGGCTGTACAGGCTGGCGTGGGGCTGTCCAGTGCTGTGCCCGCCTCTGTGGTCGCTGGGAAGGAGTTGTGGGTCCGGACCGGCGCGATCAAAGACAGCTGCCGCAAGGCCCTAAGCATGTGCGGGACCTCAGGCAGTTGCTCTTGTTTAAAAATTTAAAGGGCCAGTATCGGGCATTATTATCGGTGCATTTTCATGAGTACAAGTACTCATGAAAATGCCCTGTATCGGCCCTGATACCGATACTAGTATCGGTATCGGGATATCCCTAATATATACTGTATGCATTCTAACTTGTTTAGCTATTTGCTTTATACATGTCTGAATGGACCCACCATCCAGTCACTCATGTAGCATCTTGAGGTATCCATATTTCCAACAGATAACGATCGTATGTTGCCATCTGACATAGAATAGTAGATAATTAGGCGTTGTTGTTATCATGATGTGTATAACTTGTACATGGCTGCAAGCAAATTCGGAATATTTCCCATGGGGCAGACTTGGTAAACTATGTTCCTCTTTAATCATAAAGGAGAGATATGGACTATGGATAAAGTAATGTAGGTAAACAATATACAGATCATAAATGATTAATGTAATTTACCTATTTTCTTCTTATTTTATCCAAATATATCAGCAAAGTTCATGTTTCAAGGGCTGTATTTAAAAACGTTTAAACAGTAAACAAAACCCGTAAAGATTGGGTTTACGGTTATTAATGCTGTATAAAGATCTTCAAACATAAAGCAGTTAATTTTTTAGGCAGCAAGCAGTCACCTCGGCTTTACCGTTTGATGTTTCTCCCGCTGTAGATGCGGCAGTAAATAAAGGTTTCCATGGCAATCTATGATGTCAGTGGACGCAAGTGATCAACTTGAAAAACGTTCTTCACTAAAAAGAACAACCTGCATAGAATGCGCTCTGTACACAAATGTACCTGTGTGTACAAATGACACTCACAATAAAGGGCAGAAATGGATAATCCCACTAAACACGGCAGAATATTGTTTCAACATTTAAAGTGATATTAACCCCTTAGTGACACGACTTCAGAAAATGTTTTCGTTCCTGGGGCCCGGAGCAATTTTGTCATTTTTGCTATATGTTTAATCATAATTTACATCTTCCTCATTCATTGCACCTACACAAATTGTTTTTTAAAGGACAAAATGGGCTTTAATTTCATGTGCCATATGCATATATAAATTCTTATTTTTTTAAATATAAAATACAAACAAAATGCAAAAAAAATCCAACAAATTTTTCACAGCTTTGGCAATAATAATGTATATATAATTAGTGTAGCTAACAGAAAGTAATTCATAATAAATTCTTATATTTGTCCTGATTTATAGGGTATATCATATGTCTGGGATTTCAGTTTATTTTGGGAGTTATAAATCACAAAATGGCGTGAAATACAATTTTAGGGTGGAACAATTTTAGAATGTGGTATGTTTGTCTCCTATCTTTAATAGCCTTCTGGGCCCTATATTTTTCTATCCTTTTTTTATTAAACATATTTTGTTAAACATTTTTTTTACTTTTTTTAAAATTTTAAAAACTTAAACTGGTTTAAAAATATTCTTTAACCCCTTCATGACTGAGCTAGTTTTCAGGTTCTGTTCATAAATGACTGACACATTTTTTACATTGTTGCTGTGTGATTCTTCCACGGCAGTAATATACTTTCTTACTAAATGTACCCACACATATTATATATAGTTTTTTAGAGGACAGATAGGGCTATATAATTATATCACATATTTGTACCTAACCCCTCACTTTGAATAGAATAAAAAAAATGAGGAAAAAAAACTAGAAGAAAACACTTTTTTCACAAGTTTTGATTATTATTATTTTTTTTAGAATTTTTTTATATTAATTATAGTATAAAAAATATATTTATATATAATTTATATTTTCCTTATTTTGTTTTACACTTTATTTTTATTTTTTTACACTTTGTAAAAAAAATAAAAATAAAATAAAAAAACTTTTTTTTTTCTTGTCAGTTTATATCAAGCAATCACTATGACAGCTTGATAAATTAAATTTTTTATTTTATTTTTGGCTATTAGGCTGATCCAAACTTAGGAACAGCTAATAATAACCTTAGAGACTGATCCTGACTTTAGTCAGATTCAGATCTCACTAAAAGCTCTTTGATCGTGCCTAGACGATCAGAAATGATACATTTCACTCAAAAGAGATACATTGTATTCTTTTAGTGAAATGTATCTAAACATCGGGCTCTCGAGCTGTCAAAACAAATAGCAGAGAGGTGAGGTGAGTCACTGCTGCCTCTCTGCTATTTTGAGCTGTCAAATACGGGATCGCAAATTGCGGTCCTCTATTTGCATGTAACGGCTTCATTCTTTCATTAATGAAAGGAAGAAGCTTTTACAAAAAGCTTAATTATTTCATTAATTAATGCCTCAATACTGAGACATTAATGAATGCCTGTTAAATGCTGAGAATCAGCAAATACCGGCATTACAAAGCCTGATATAACTCGTCACGTACAGTGTACGTGGCCAGTCATATAGGCACAAAGTGACAAGACGTACACTGTACGTCTCCCGTCACGAAGGGGTTAAACTAGGGGGGCACTACGGGGTTTTTACTTACAGGGGCTTTTGATACAAAGTATTCTGAGGCGATAAGGTATTCTCGTCAGAGATACTTTGGGGGGAATTTATCAAAACTGGAACGGACAAAAACTGGAGCAGGTGGGCATGGCAACCAATCAGCTTCTCTCTTCAGTTTGTTCAGTTAAGATTTGAAAATGAAAAAGAGAGGCTGATTGGTTGCAATGCACAGCTGCTCCAGTTTTTGTCTGCTCCAGTTTTGATAAATTCCTCTCTTTGTATCACTTTGTAATACACAGCCGGCTTCCAGCTGCACAACACAGTGAGCTGAATGGCGTCTCCATGGCAGTCACAGCATGATGATCACAGCGATCAGCTAGCGCAGTGACCACCTAAATTGCTGTTGAGGGTCTGCCACGGACTCTGAGGGACCCATCAACAGCATTAATTCAATAAGCGCTGGTCCATGCACAGACCAGCTCTCATTGTAGCGCATGATGGTATTATTCTGTCACCAGTCATTAAGGAACTGAAAGACTGTGACGGAATAATCCCGTCATCGGTCAGAAAGGGGTTAAAGCTTCACAGATTTTTTTAAAAATGCATGAAACTAGATAAATCTTACTGTGTGAGATGCTCTGTTTGGTCTACAGTTCATCTCATTCATTTAGTTTTCCTTTTCCCCCAGTGCTGCAGATGTCTTCCGTTCTGAGGGTGGCTCCATTCTCTTACTGCGTCCTATGGAGCCACCCTCTAGTGCGCGTTTCTGTGCTTAGGACTACAAGCTCTCCTAAGATGCTGCCTGTGCACCCACGCACAGGCAGCCTGACATCATTAGAAACACCTCCTCAGCTCACCTGGACAGCAGTTCCAGTATATCTCCATAAGGTAAACGATCTGCAGACCTAACAGAGCATCTCATGCAGTAAGATTTAACTAGTTACATGCATTTTTTTAATCTGTGAAACTTTAATATAATTTTAAAGCCCATTTACACCTTTGCGGAGGTATTTAAAAAAAATGCCAGCAATGTACACAGAGTTTACATGAAGCAGGCATATGCAGTTGCTGTATATGAACACATAAACTTACTTTTTTTGTCGTCTTCATGGCTCCTTTTGAAATGGCCACCTATGTGCTCTGCAAGCAAACTGCAAAAATGACAGCCCCTCTCTCTCTATGAGCTCTCTCCCCCCATTCAATAGTATTCATAGTATTCATAGTGGCAATCCCCTTCCCTGAACAGTGTATTGTGAACTGGAAAGGCAGAGCTGGTGTTCAGTGATCTTGTTACAATAACTCACAGGGAGGGGCTCATCTGCTTTACAATCCAACCCCAGCGTCAGGCTGAGCTTCCTGTGGAGGGAAATTTCAATTTGTAGGACTCAGGCCTCATAAAAAGTCCATAAAAAATTGTTAAAAAGCCAGCGATGTGAGTCATGACAATGTACATACGTGTACATCATCAATTGACCTCTACATTACCACAATAAATGCTCATCACTTACAAAGGTGGAAATGGACTTTAGGGTGGAACTCCAGACAAACAGCTAAACACATGGTGGAAATACATACTTGTATTCTGCTGTTATATATTTGTCTTGGTGGTGGTGGAAGGTGGTACAGCAATATTCAAGGAAGCATAGGCATTTACACAAAATAAGGTGTAAAACGGCTATCTTTACTTAATAAACTATGTCAAAATGTGTACAGAAATGTAAAGCTGAAGATTAATCTGCTTTTATTTTTCCCTCCCCCTCATGAACATGCTGATGAGACTTTTAAATAAAGCTTTAGTTTGTTTTTTGTTTACTTTTAAGCTGTTTGCAAAAATTAAGAAACTACTCTGGACAGTAAGTAGTTAACTTAAATGTATTTTTTAATGACATTTTAGGTTTAATATAGAGTTGCGGTAATATCATGTGACAAAAATTTGCAACTGCAACCATTTTATTCTACAGGGTCTCTGCTTCAGGAAATATATAATTCTCAGGGGTTATAAGCAGGGGTGCACCGAAATGGAAATTTCAAAACCAAAACTAAACCTGAATAAAAAGAGTTGTCAGTTTTTTATTTTAATGTTTTCAATTTTGTAAAATATTTTATTTTTGTTTATTTTTTTATAAACTTTAATTTTTTTTTATATTCATTTTTGTTTATTAATTTTTTTATTGTTTACTTTACTTTTAGGGGCTTCAGGGAAATATTAGGGGTCTAAACAGACACCTGAAATTATCCTTTTAAAATAGTAAAAGAGATTGAGGACACAGAGTCTGCAGCCCCCGTTATAAATGAACAGGAATCCTCTATACTGAGTGTTCCTGTTCATTCATAACTTGAGAACAGAGTGTATTTACTATAACCACAATCATGAATGAACAGGAGGTGTTAAAGATCACTTCCCATTCATTCATAATTGAGGATATAGTAACCATACTCTGTCCTCAATTATGTATCACTGATCGCTGAGTGTTTGCATTGGCTCTCCTTCCTGACACGCTGTTACAGGAGGCTGAGCGAGCGGTGCAGGGAGGAGAGCTCAGCCTCCTGTGACAGCACAGACTGTCTCCGCCCCCACACCGCTCTTCCGGACTGCGGGAGGAGAAACGCTTGCCGCTCACAGCGCTCGGCCTGTGACACTTTCCTCCCCGCTGGGACACAGAGCAACGCCCAGCGGGGAGGAAAGAAAGCAGGGATGTGCCGCTGTATCAGCAGAAAAATTCCACTTTCGGCATTTAGCCAAAGGTGCCATTTTCGGCCAATGTCTTTTAGTGGCCGATATATCGGTGCATTCCTAGTTTTAAGTAATTTTGCAGCCTAAAATGTTAATTATAACATGTGTGTATAAAACACAAAAAGGGTTAAATCTGGAACTTCAGTCAGTTCAGATGGTTGAAGCATGCTTCTGCAGTGGTCACAATGGAGTTCTTCCTTGGTCAGGAAACACAGTCATGGCTGCCGACTCTTCCTTCCATTCTGCAAATCTGTGTTCTTTCAAACACATGGCCATGTGATCTCACTTCCTGCCGCCCTTCATTTCTTGCCAACATCACTTCCTTTGAAATATAACAGGAATTCACTACTGTGGATCATAATGTCCATAACAAAAATGTGAAACTCTGTGTAACAACTTCAGGACAACTTCTCCAAATGTTGTTCTTTAACCCAAGTGGAACATAACTCACCTTGTAGTGTTGACCATATCTAAATGTACATTAGTATGGTCTAAACCCTCATAAGAACTGTCTTCCTTCCTTGGGATAAGAGATCTGTATGTGAGACCCCTGATGAAGTATATTGGGACATCATCAAGTTCACCTAAGCATCCCCTAAGCATTATGTCTCAATAGACTTTAACATCAGGGGTTAAGCTTGATAATGTGGTGACCAGTAGTGATGTACTGGGCTGGATTCCAGCATGTATTTCATGCTGATCTGTGTAGTAATTCCACATGAAACTTTGCAGTACTAATCATTGGACACTGACACTGTTATTCCTTGTGCAGGAAGCCTGGTCTTGTAACGCCCCTTTCAGTAGTTTTCTCTAGGCAGCCTGTAGTGGGTGGAACCTTCTGAGTCTCTCCCACAGTTCTGCTCTCTGCATAGGCTATCGTTTTTGTCCATAGATAACCTTTAAGACGTACTGACTGACATAAGGCTCATAAGAACTGCGGAGATGCAATGTCATTTCAGTCTGTCAGAGACAGTTTTTTTTAAATAAAAAGACATTGAAAAATAAAGTCTGGTTTAGGCCTATCTGTAAACATAAAAGCTTTGTAAAAATGGTGGAATATTTAACTGTGTACAATGCGAAAATGTCTTTTTATAACATGAAACTTGTGTGGATATGTAAGGGATACCATGCATACCATGAAATACTCCAGACAGCATCTGAGCCATTTTAATGATGTCACACCTGCTTTGTATGTGTATTACCCAAGAATGTGGGAATGATGGTGAATACATCTATTTGTATGGGTCCATCTCATTTGTGATTTACGCACACTTCACATCCCTCCTTTCTGTCTCATTTTGCAGTATAATATTGTATCCTCTGTGTTTGGGGAGCTGCTCCTAATGCTCTTGCCAGTTTTACCTCTTAGTTCATAATATGAGGGCCTGTTACCCAGATGCTCACCACCGTCAATGCCTATTAGCCATAAAAGGTGGGATTAGGTACAGACCACTTAGATTGAGTCAATATTTGATTAGTAGAGCACCGCGGATTCAGGGCTATTTTGGGTACTCTAGAACTTGATGGACGTATGTCTTTATTCAACCCCAAATACTATGTACATGTAACTATGTAGAAGAGAGCTAAAGAGACAATCAGATATCTTTAGGAGTTTAACAGCGTGTTTCTCAACCACTTTGAGTCATGGAATGTTTTAAAAGTATGCAAAATCTCAAGGCACCCCCAGTCTACAATGTAAAAAATGTTTATAACAAAATATATACCAGACTTTTATCCTAAATAGGGTTGGTATGGATTTTTTTGGGGGGACATCACACATAAAAATGAAAAAAAAAAGAAATTTCATAGAGTCCACCCCTTTCGCATCAAAAGTCTCCTGTTCCCATCTGAGTCCTCAGTCATCCCCTTTCATTTCAGAGTTCTACCCTATAATCATCACCATAGTGCAGCTGTGGAAGGCAGAGCAGGTCTGCTCGGAGGCGGACTTCTGTGCTCTTCTGAATGCTGCAGGTCCTGGTGGCAGCCTGCCCTGAATTAGCATCATGCGTTTCCATGGTGCTGGTGGGTGACTCTCCTGCACGATGGAAATGCATGACACTGAGAAAATGTGAAGGTCCCCCAGACAAAGCCAGAAGGCACTCTAGTTGACAAAGGCTGGTCTAAGATGTATTTAACACATAACACACTAATACTGCATTGTAAGTAGACAGACTTTGGTTAGATGGTGCCCTACAGAGGAGCAGTGCAACAATGATAATCAAAGAGGGGATCCAAACCTTTGTACAGGACGCTCTAAGCAGTCTGTCTGCCCCTCTTGTATATGCTTTTGGGTATTTACATAGTTACATAGTTACATAGTATTTGAGGTTGAATAAAGACATTAGTCCATCAAGTCCAACCTATTAGGATCTCATTCTAGGAGTACCCATACCCCTGTATATTACGGTCCCTTAAGAAATCGTCCAAAAGTTTCTTGAACAATTCCACATTATTTGCTGAAATCACCGCCTGTGGCAGTGAGTTCCAGACCCTAACTGATCTTACTGTGAAGAACCCCCTTCGCCCCTTGTGCTGGAATTTTTTTTCCACCAATTTTAGGTGATGGCCTCTAGTTTTTGTAACAGAGTTAATTTTAAACAGTTTATCGCTAATGTTGCTACCACCATTAAACATTTTGTACATGGAAATCATATCCCCCCTTAATCTCCTCACCTCTAATGTGAACATGTTTAAATTTAGTAGCCTCGTCTCGTAGCTCTGGTCCTCCATACCCCTAATTAGTTTGGTTGCCCTTCGCTGGACTTTTTCCAACTCAAGGACATCTTTTCTTAGTACTGGTGACCAGAACTGGACCGCGTACTCCAGATGAGGTCGAACCAATGATCAATACATCCCCTTTTTAATACAGGACAAGACCCTGCTAGCTTTGTTTGCAGCAGCCTGGCACTGCAAACTACCTTTCAGTTTGTGGTCTACAATGACCCCCAAATCCTTCTCCATTTCTGACTTCCCCAGCGGCAT
>NW_017306538.1:802139-812949 GCF_000935625.1 Nanorana parkeri
CCAAGCCCTGTGTGAGCAAGCTCAAAATGAGTGATGCACTAGTTTATAATACACCTGCTCAATGAGAGACACCTGAGCTCAATTAACCCCTCCCCCTAACAAGAGCACTGCAACCTGAGGGGAAAAAAAAAGGGAACAGTTTAAAAAAAACTGACAGAAAAGGAAAAAGAGTTTTTAAATACTAAAAAAGGGTCTAAAAAGGAAGGGAGACAACAAGTATTCAAAAAATCAAGCACTCAATATATCCCAAACAGTTCAAATCCAATTTTTTTACGCCACTTAGCTCCCAGGCAATTTGTTCTCCAAGCCCTGTGTGAGCAAGCTCAAAATGAGTGATGCACTAGTTTATAATACACCTGCTCAATGAGAGACACCTGAGCTCAATTAACCCCTCCCCCTAACAAGAGCACTGCAACCTGAGGGAAAAAAAAAAGGGAACAGTTTAAAAAAAACTGACAGAAAAGGAAAAAGAGTTTTTAAATACTAAAAAAGGGTCTAAAAAGGAAGGGAGACAACAAGTATTCAAAAAATCAAGCACTCAATATATCCCAAACAGTTCAAATCCAAATTTTTTACGCCACTTAGCTCCCATGCAATTTGTTCTCCAAGCCCTGTGTGAGCAAGCTCAAAATGAGTGATGCACTAGTTTATAATACACCTGCTCAATGAGAGACACCTGAGCTCAATTAACCCCTCCCCCTAACAAGAGCACTGCAACCTGAGGGGAAAAAAAAAAAGGGAACAGTTTAAAAAAAACTGACAGAAAAGGAAAAAGAGTTTTTAAGAGTTTTTGCAGGTAGTGCAAAAGGTATTTCCTTTTGCACTACCTGCAATAGCATGAGAGAGTGTGGACGAGCATGCCATAGGTGAAGAAACCAATTTAAACAATAAGAGATACTTAAATGTGGTTTGATTGTGTTTAGAAAACAAATACAAACGTCAGACATACTGTAGTATAGTAGTATGATTAAGGTGTAGGAAATAATATAGGTGTAAATGTATACTAGGAAGTCATCTTTGACTTCTATTAAACGATCAATCAACCCAAAAGTGACATTAAGGCCTCATTCACATAGGGTAGAGTGGGGCTGTACAGACCCGTGCGGCGTGCATGGCGCACAGAAGGGGCAGGTGCTGCATGTGATTGCGTTCAGCAGCCTGTTCTTCCCTTTGGGAGGACCCAGCCATACGCTGTCATATGCACACCTAAGCAGCACATCCGTGCGGGTGTCCATGCTTGGACGCAGACAGGATCCATCCTGTCTGTGTCCGAGTACGGACATTCGCACCCGCACGGATGTGCAGCTCAGGTGTGCGTACAGCCGCGTCCTCCCATAGGGAAGAACAGGCTGCTGCACGCAATCACACGCAGCACCTGTCCTTCCCTGGAACGGCCCGATGCGGTTGTGCACGCCGCACGGATCTGTATGGCCCGATCCTACGCTGTGTGAATGAAGCCTTAAGCTAAAGGTGGATTTTGGTGGGCTAAGTCAGTTCCTAGGTTCTCCATGCCATAATTCCAAATCTAGGTCCTGTCCCCCTGGGCCATTTGCATATTCCTGCCCACCTTTTTTTTGTTCCAGCTCCTCCTGCCAGAATCTCTATAATAGAAAATAAATGAAGAATCCAACAGGGAGAGTGGGGACCCCTCATAATGGCTTCAGAAGGTGTGCAAAGCCAGAACCACAAGCACAGATATGTCATCAATCGATGTTCCAGGAGATATTCTCAAGCTGTTTAACTCTCCAGTATTAAAAAAAAAAACCTGAATATCAGGATTGGGTGGACTGACACTTCACTGAAGGAAAGCACTGTTCTGTAATCTTCTTTAAAGAATTACTCTGTGACTTCCTACTGCACATGTTTTACTGTGTGGTACTTTATAGCCATGATGTTCTAAATACACTCAAATAAAGTCTGCAAGATGTATGTACCATCAACTGCATAGTTCAGTATACATCCTATGTCCCCAACCGTGTTCAGGTAATTCATCACATTGAGATGTCACTCCTCGTAAGAGTTGTTACAAAATGTCTTCATTGGTTATTGGACAACCAAGAAGTCCCACTACATACCTGCGACTGATGGCGAGCTTTGAAATAATGTAAGCATGACCACACAATGGCAAGACAACTATTTAACACATTGGCCTAGACATACCACCCTTTTCCAGCTGTATTGTGGAAATGGCACTTTTGATTTTCCAAAAGTTAGTATGCAGGCAGCTTGCTTCCTTTTTTTGTGTCCCCTCACTGCCTCAGAGGTGTAGGGAGACTTTAAAGACCAAAGCTGGGAAGGAGAGAGATTATTGACTTTACATGAACAGCAGACCAAGATCTTTGTACTCTATGAATGCCCCGATGCATAAGATAAAAGGACTGGGCAGGCAAACTGCAAATTGATAACATGGGTATTGTTCATTTACGTTTTTTCAAAATGCATAGGTGATGTTGATTATATGCATGAATACATATATTTTTAATGAAAGTTATACTTTGAGTATGGCAAGCTAGCCAAAGCAAAAGAAAATCCCTTATATATTACAATTTCTGGGTGCAAGCTGAAGGCTTTTGTCAGTTGCAGGAGGTGTCTCACAACTAGTGATGAGGCTGGGCCTAGTGCCAGCCCAGTTCGCCAGAGTTGGCCCAAGCCAGCTTAATCCTCTTACAGCCAACACCTTCTCCCAACCCAATCAGTTGCGGAGAGGAGTATTCCCCTCCCCCCTGCTATATGTCGCAATGGTGCAGGGAACACCACCTCCACTGCAACTACCGACACTGTCTGAGTGGGTGGCGGTCAGAGTTTTTAATAAGCTTCTGCGAACTTAGTCAAACTGGGTTTGCACTAAGCCTAGCCTCATCTCACAACCCTTTTCATTTTCTGTCACCTGCTTCTGTTCTTCAATGTCTGCTAAAGCTTTAAAGGAATCCTATGTTTTGCCTATTCAGGACAAAGCAACAAGTTTTCTTAATCCCCACCCCGGCAGCATATACTTACCTTTCCTTCCTGCCGCCCATCCAGTCAGTCAAGAGGCCAAAAATACTTGGTACTTCTGAGCATAGGGGACAATGTGATATACTCTATTTGACAGTGCTGGGTCAATCAGTGTCGTCACATTAAGCTCTGTTTAAGCAATGGCCGGTAACCAGGAGCTTACTTAGGCTTTACTTTTGCTTCTGGAAGCCAAAACAGAGGGGTGGGGGAGCAAAGGAAATACGTATATGCATCTGCGAAGGGCTGCATTAAAGTGAACCTGTTGCTTTGTGCTGCATTTCACTTTAAGTCTTCTTTATCAAACAATCTCAGAAAGCACTGTCTATATATGCCCATAGCATCCAATCAGGTCCATACATTTAGTGTAAACATTAAAGTTGTTGAAGGAAAGTTTAAATATGATTGGCTGCTAAGTAACAATACAGACTTACTTATAAAATAAACGCTATGGTACATGCATGACTTTCTGTGTCACAGCTGAATAAAGTGGAGGCCCAGCACCACTCTGTAAGGTAAGCCTTTAAGACTTTTGTTAGGAGTCAATGGTGCACATCACCCTTCTACATTGTAGTTGGCTATGTCTCTGTTACTTAACTTTGTCTCGAAGCATGGAAAGTCATACAAAGACATGAGCAGTCACAAAATAACACTGTCATCTTTTATGGTTTATTGAGTTAGTCCACATGATCACAGTTATAGTTGTACATCGATAAGGTTTGTTACTACTTACAAACAGAATGCATATTAAAATGAAAGCACTCCTTTCTTTCCATTAATTACAAAATACATCATGTGCCCCATCAGACACCAGGTCATCCAATGGGGCTCTAACAGTCTGCTCTCAGGAACTAATTCATGTTTGTTTTATCCTAAAATGCAATGTAAGAGTCAGGATTCTAGTAAGAGATAGGTACTGTATGCAACCTCAATAAGACTGCAGACAGAATAGTAATATACACACTATGTACAATAGTCAGTTACCTATAGCTCCTACTTGGTCCTACAGCCACCATTCAAATTGTAATCTTGCAGTTAGTTCCTTCTTTTTTTTATGTATATATACACAAAGCAGCAGCTTCTTTATTTGCAAGTAGGAAGTGCAATGATATTTTACAATGAAAACATAACAAATTCATGCGGAACTGCAGGAGACACAGCAAGTCAACAAGTAAAGATTCAATATACATATATGTATAAATATATCTGCTGCCAATTTCAGCTTATGTTAAGAAACCAGAGGTCTCTGCTACATGCAGCACCATCGGAAGTGTCATTCTACAATACATGTACAGTATATTATTATTTTGTTATTGTTTACAGTGTACAATTCATTCTTAACTTAAAAAATACATATACATTATTAAGTCATTCCAGACAAGATGAAACTTTTGTTTTGGGGTATTTTATAGCCCCCTAATTAACAAAATGTTTTTTGTTAAAAGTGATTTTACTCTACACATATTGAACTATAACTATTGACGTGACTGTTTGTGAATAAGGGTTCCCATACATAGACTGATCAAGGCACTCGACACTTGTTCTTAGTGAGGGCCAAATATGAGTGATAGGAATGTTTTGTGAAGGACATAGCTGTGTGCGGGACAACAGAAACAGTCATACAAAAACTAAATTACGTATCTGGATCTAAGTACTTGTCTGTATGATATCGGATATTGGTGGGCTGTGGAATCTAAGGCTTATCCATTAACTGATTATCAGAAGGTTAGAGCGTTTCCACCTGCAGCTCATGTGATAGAGAATCCCTCCATTGTGTGAGCTAGAACAAAAATGCATGAACATGAGAAAATATATAATTTTTCATAGGGCCAGTTCTCACCAATGGGTTGTATTGCAATACATTGAAAGGAAGCCCTGTATGCAGAATCGTGGGTGTACCGAATTATATTTTGCCATTAAAGGCATTCGACTGAGGTAATTAAAAGACACAACCCAATATATCTCAATGCAGGCCAAGACAATGCAAGACACTGCAAACTGTATCTTTAAGGCCTCCTTCACTGCCTACATGCGGTAAGAATATGTGGATACTTGTGGCTGGAATGCAAAGTGTTTCCGGACAGCTGTGGCACTAGTCAGCTTTCCATTGCTTTGTACTGAGGTGCTGCAGCTGCTCGGGACCACCTCGCATTCTAGTCGCAGGTATCCGCTGTCCGGCTGATATCTACACATCCAGTGGTTACCTGCAGCTAGAGAAAAATGATGGCCGTGGACACCGGTTGTTTACATTAGAAGGCTGGCAAGATTTTGGTGCAATTAAAGTAATAAGGAAAGATTTCAGTGCCTGTGTTTTTAACTTTGAAAATTAATTTCTCCACAATGCTTATAGAGATTAATTAGGGCTTGCATTAAACTGCTTGTTCAGAATATGTTAGTTCTTTAGTGTGTATGCTCTGGGCACAGATTCACTTTAACAAACACCAATTAAACATAGTGTAACACTTTATTTGCAGCAGTAGCTTTATCTAAATTACATTTCAAGTCATTTTATGCAGTGTAATTGCATTTAGTGTAAGAGTTAAGGGCTGGCAACTGAAGAGCCTTCATAGGCACATATTCGTAAGATTATTTCAACATGCAGAAAAATACTGTTTGGAAGGCGCATCATTGAAGTCACTATTTTATTTTTGCATCTTTCCTTCTCAAACAGTGAATGAAATCTTCATATATGGTCAATTTCATGAAGGTTCATTGTAAACAGTCAGCTGGCTGTTCCTTGTTCTCAGGTCTTATGACAGTGTCCAGGTGTTACTGAACTATGGTTATACAAGTTAAAATTATAAAAATTATAACATTTTGATGAAACCTGCTATTTGATGTGCAAATAGTTTCATATGAGATTTAAAACAAAAAACAAAAACCCCACTTTATTACATATATAATAATATATCAGTGCTTCATTTTGTTCTGTCAGTGGTAATGATGGAAAAATCTTGCGAGTATATGTAAAAGTTTATGAAATATCTGCAAATGACCTTAGTTACCTTATTTTATATTTTAATGTATTTATATGTATTATTTTCCTCATAAATCCTCCCAGATACATTAAGTAGATTATCCCGGCTCATTATGGTAAGAGTGCCATATATTAAGAATACAAGAACAATGGTAGATATTTGTAAAATGTATTTTATGTGTCATGAGGTGGCCTGGGGCTGTTGTATAAAAAAATAAGTTGTTATCATGACAACTAGAAATAAACTTTTTGTTAATGTATCCACCAGAAAGAAAAAATGTTTTGATAAGTACAACACCTCCAATCTCATTGTCATTGTAATTTCAATATGAATATAAAAGACTTTTGACTGATATCCAGATACATTAACTACGCCAATATAATTACTTTAAAAAAATAAAATGTTCAGTTGTGTTGTAACTTGAGGAATTGCTACTATTTATACAACTTGAGTCATCTTTCCCGGAATGACTTATAAATTACAGAAATTCTATAAAGTACAGAGGTAAGTAGGGAAGCTTACATAATTTAATATGTTAACACCTTACCTCGGCTATTATGAACAATAATACTGATACAGTTTTTTTGCAAATATACACTATTTAAATTGTAGCATTAGAATATTTACCGTAGATGACATGCAAAATGGATGTTTTTTTGTTTTTTTCCCTTAGTGGTAAGTTCTATAGCCTGTGAGGCGCAGAACCAAGCCTCCGACTCTTGTCAGTGTATTTAACATAAGGCAAAACCTCTGCAGTTTAGGAACATTATATAACCTGCAAGAAATATGGTCACTGAGGCTTAAATGAACAATGACTATCCTGCAATAAAATTGCCTCTTCAAAAGATCAGAAAGAGCCAAAAGGTGTCATGAAACCTTCTACCCAGTCCATATAAATATTCAACAGTATGATGTGTACACTTCTCTGCAAGAACATTCTGTAACCAACAAGGAATGGAATCCTTATAGCTTAAGAACATTTTGCATCCTACAGGTTTTGAAGACATTGGGGGGAATTTATCAAAAATGGAGCAGAAAAAATCTGGAGCAACTGTGCATGGCAACCAATCAGCTTCTCTCTTTTATTTTCAAATCTTAACTGAACAAACTGAAAAGAGAAGCTGATTGGTTGCCACGAGCAATTGCTCCAGATTTTGTCTGCTCCAGTTTTGATAAATTCCCTTCATTGTGTTCTAATGCTTGCATGAAGGAGTAAGGCCTCGTGTGTCAATGTGTGTTGACCAAGAATTATTTCATCTTACCCACCAATCAGATTCTATCCCACCTCAAAGTGTTTATTTGATTAGTGGCCATGGGAAAGTCAAGTTCTTATTAAGAACACATACTGTCACCATAGATGCACATACAAAAAGCAGACACACTGTGAACACTGGGGTGTTCTACTACCCTCTACATGCACATGACATTCCATATTCAGGAAACCTAATGTAACTTCCAAGGGAGCTTTACTGTATAGAAGGATTATCTATGTAGACATCTTGTGCTTTTGTGAAGTTTTCCCAGCACACAATCACAATAAAATATTAGTGCTTGTGAAAAGCCTGTCTGTCTGTACACAATTCACAGTTTAAGATGTAATAAATGAATTCATAGAAAATGTTCATAGACAGGTTTTCATATCTCTGAAAATGAACATTTGTCATCCACGGAGTTACATACCAGGGGTGCTCAACCTTTAGATCATCACTCCAAATAGGGTT
Organism: Nanorana parkeri; assembly: GCF_000935625.1. NCBI lineage: Eukaryota > Metazoa > Chordata > Amphibia > Anura > Dicroglossidae > Nanorana > Nanorana parkeri. Next base: position 809,830 of record NW_017306538.1, read on the forward strand.
CTTGAATTAGTCTTCAGAAGACCAGGATTGTCAGGTGCACTAAGCTTTATCTATTTTCAGATTACTTAGCTATGAAAGAAACTGTGCACCAATGGTATGGCGGAGTTTAAAGCTCAACTCAAAGCAGATATAAATCTTTGTCCAGTTGGCTTTTGACTAAATTTCTCTTTTACATGTAAGCATTATAAGTACCCACATTTGACTTGGCATCAGTCTCTTGCAATCTCTACAGCAGAGCTAAAACTGGGAGAGGGAGAAGCAGCACAAAGAGACAGCTGTGCTTCAGTGCTCATATGCTAACAAAGGATGTGCTGATAGAAAGAGAGAGCAGAGTGACAGATATATGAGTTCATCAGTCTGCTGGTTCTCCTTACACTGTCCAGTCACACGTTGGGGGGGCGTCGATAAAAACTGCAACAGTTACTTAGCAACAAATAAATCAGGGCTGTGCTGCGTAAAACTGTGCAAATCTCCGGATTGGATGGAAAAAATAATAATTTGGCAGGGAAAACCACTCCCATATATGCATTTCACTTGTTTTTTAAGCCTGGGGTTCAGCTTTAAATAACTCAAAGATGTAAAATCCCCTTTTGTTAATTTTAGTATTCCTTACATAGTTACAAAACAGTTTTGTCCTTCATGTAAGCTAGTATAATTACCTGAAATCTGTCTTCATATTGACATGTCGCAAACCAGATAATAGCTGAAATCAGGGTAAAAAAGGGAAGAGCTCAGGGTAGGCGCCAACAGTGTAGTCATGTTTATGAGTATTCCAATTTACAAAAAGAAGGCTCTGTACTCTGTAATACATTTTCTCCCTGTTATTACTATATAGCACCGCAATATCAAAATAGTATATGAGCTCCTTTACAATTCACCAGGAAGGTAAACAGTTTCTATACACCTTATAGTTTTCAGTTGTGTATTTAGTTGTTTGACTTCAGCTTCCCTTTAAAACAGATTGGCATCCGTGTTCTAAACCCTGCAAATATATAACGTCTCTGCCTCTTACAATAGTTTTCTATAGTCTGCAAGGCCCAGTCTCTGCTTCTCACAGGAACAGAACGTAGACACAAACTGTTCCATGTGTATTAAATGTTTATTGGTAGAGCAGTAGCATACATATTTGTTGTATGTTGCTAACTCCTCTATAAATTTGGGAAGGGTATGGACATACAATTGAACCATGTATACTTTGTTACAGATAGAAAAGAAGAAAACAAAACCCGGTAATGATGCATGTACAACACTATACATTAAATACAGACATATTCAGAAACAAGGCTTAATTCTGTCTCGTAGTCGGACTTCTTGAAGACACACAAATCTTCATGTTGCTGTTTTGCTGGTATCATGAGACTGGGTAGGGTACAGAGTAGAAATTCATCAAATTGATTATTAAGCCTTGCCGTTTATAATGAAAAAGTAGCTCTATGTATTTGTTGTTTTTTTTTTACTTTTATCTCTTGGGAAATATGACATTAAGGAAAATTAAATATAATTTAATCTTGGAAAAGCAAAAAGTATTTTGTTATAAACGCAAGTGCTGAAGAAACTGGAGGTGTTGCCGATCATAGATGTACAGAGGTTGTGGGAAAAAACAGTCTATTTTGGATTTCTTTTAGATTGTAAGCCCTCACGGGCAGGGCCCTCCTTACCATCTTGTCTTGAATTGTATTGTGATTGTAATGTCTTCCTTATATTGTAAAGCGCTGCGCAAACTGTTGGCGCTATATAAATCCTGTATAATAATAATTTCTGAGAAAATTAGACACTGTGCTTGCACATAGCCATAGTACAAGGAGACTGCTGATGTCATCCAGGAGATTTGGCAGGTTGGAAAAGTATTTCCAGTTGGTTTTAGACTCTGCCAGACGTGCTAGATAGTGGACATGCAGAATGGATAAAGGAGCGAATTGCTTGGGAGACTGATCTGATCTCCCCATATATGGCAAACTTGAGATAATTATAGAAAACCTGTCATTAGTCTATAATCTATGAATTAGTAGTGTAAATAACATACTTGCAGAGATTTTTCCTGAACACCTGTTCAGGAATTCTGACATCCTTCATTTAAGTAAATCTTGAACTCCAGCCATTCCCTCTCCAAACCTTTTTGCCCCTCTATTGGTCTATGAGGACGCCGACCGATAAAGAAGTGTTGGAGACAAAAAAGGTGGGGCATAGTACAAATTCAGCAGTTCGAGTTGAGATATGCATTAATTAATTTCTACAATTTCGGAGGCTGGCATTGGAAGTAAGTTGAAGGTGTGTACAGGCACATCTAGGTACCTATGATTCATTTCTACTACAAGCTGAGGCAAGTATAATCTAATGGCAGGTCTATGAAGCAGATAGCTGATCTAGTTGCTATGGGCAGCATCACCCGTTTTTCTTCTGCACTAGTTTTAAAACAACACAATTGTTAAAAAAAACAAAAACCTTTGGGCTCAATTTTCAATGGATGACCCGGAGGCACTGCAGAGTCGAAACGTGGAATAAACTTAGAGTGAAATCTCCATTCAGTAGATCTTGCCAATTAAAAATAAGACAACTTGGAAAAAAGAATGAAAAAACTGCTAAAAAAGTCTGAAAATACATTCTCTGCTATAAAAAGGTTTCAAATGTCTTGATCACTGTTTTAAAATCAAAGTGAATGTTGACAGCACGGCGACACTGCATACAATAGTGAGAGGTTTCATAACTGTTAGGTGAATACACAAGACGCACATCTAGTTTCCATGTGTTTACAAATCTCATGTATATATATATTTATATATATTTATATATGCATATAAAAAGGTAGATAATGAAAATTCACAGTTCTTACAGCCATTAAAGTGTCAGAGGGTGCGTGTGTGTGTGTGTATGTATGTATGTATGTGTGTGTGTATGTGTGTGTATCTATCGTCAGTTCTATTACAAACTGCAGGTTTTCCCTAAGCTAGCTCAATTACCTGAAATGCAATAGCATAATACTGATCTGTATCATAATTATCTTTTGACATAAGAATAATTTATCCTTTGTACAAGCAAAGTAACTAAGACCGGTACAGAAAAAAAAATGTCTATGGTTATTGGCACATTTAATTGTGGATTGCTTTTTTTTTTTTTTTTTTT